>NC_060178.1:76711284-77011284 GCF_021184085.1 Oncorhynchus gorbuscha | reverse complement strand
CAAGACCTGGCCGTCCCTCTAAACTTTCAGCTCATACAAGGAGAAGACTGATCAGAGATGCAGCCAAGAGACCCATGATCACTCTGGATGAACTGCAGAGATCTACAGCTGAGGTGGGAGACTCTGTCCATAGGACAACAATCAGTCGTATATTGCACAAATCTGGCCTTTATGGAAGAGTGGCAAGAAGAAAGCCATTTCTTAAAGATATCCATAAAAAGTTTTGTTTAAAGTTTGCCACAAGCCACCTGGGAGACACACCAAACATGTGGAAGAAGGTGCTCTGGTCAGATGAAACCAAAATGGAACTTTTTGGCAACAATGCAAAACGTTATGTTTGGCGTAAAAGCAACACAGCACATCACCCTGAACACGCCATCCCCACTGTCAAACATGGTGGTGGCAGCATCATGGTTTGGGCCTGCTTTTCTTCAGCGGGGACAGGGAAGATGGTTAAAATTGATGGGAAGATGGATGGAGCCAAATACAGGACCATTCTGGAAAACCTGATGGAGTCTGCAAAAGACCTGAGACTGGGACGGAGATTTGTCTTCCAACAAGACAATGATCCAAAACATAAAGCAAAATCTACAATGGAATGGTTCAAAAATAAACATATCCAGGTGTTAGAATGGCCAAGTCAAAGTCCAGACCTGAATCCAATTGAGAATCTGTGGAAAGAACTAAAAACTGCTGTTCACAAATGCTCTCCATC
Source organism: Oncorhynchus gorbuscha (assembly GCF_021184085.1). Classification (NCBI taxonomy): domain Eukaryota; kingdom Metazoa; phylum Chordata; class Actinopteri; order Salmoniformes; family Salmonidae; genus Oncorhynchus; species Oncorhynchus gorbuscha. The sequence goes on along the minus strand of NC_060178.1, from coordinate 77,010,569 downwards.
CAACCTCACTGAGCTCGAGCTGTTTTGCAAGGAGGAATGGGAAAAAACTTCAGTCTCTCGATGTGCAAAACTGATAGACATACCCCAAGCGACTTACAGCTGTAATCGCAGCAAAGGTGGCGCTACAAAGTATTAACTTAAGGGGGATGAATAATTTTGCACGCCCAATTTTTCAGTTTTTGATTTGTTAAAGTTTGAAATATCCAATAAATGTCCTTCCACTTCATGATTGTGTCCCACTTGTTGTTGATTCTTCACAAAAAAATAGTTTTATATCTTTGTTTGAAGCCTGAAATGTGGCAAAAGGTCGCAAAGTTAAAGGGGGCCAAATACTTTCGCAAGGCACTGTATGCACAGATCTGACACACACACACACACACACACACACACACACACACACACACACACACACACACACACACACACACACACACACACACACACTTATCCCACCAGACATGCCACCAGGGGTCTTTTCATAGTCTCCAAATCCAGAACAAATTCAAGCGCGTACAGCATTATATAGAGTCATTATTGCATGGAACTCCCATCTCATGTTGCTCAAATGAACAGCAAACCTGTTTTCATAAACATGTGAAGCAAGACCTCACGGCACAACGTCGCTTCCCTATTTGATCTAGATATAATTTGTGTATGTATTGATATGTAGGCTGTGTTTTAATGTATTATAGTTCTGTTCTTGTCTATTAATCTTCTCTATGTCATGTTTCATGTTCTGTGTGGACCACAGGAAGAGTAGCTACGGCTTTCAGCTAATGGGGATCCACATGAAATACAAAGAATTGCATATTTGCGCACTGGATGAAGTGAGCCAAATATTTTGGGTTCATTTTATTAAGACAGCCAGGACAGGACTAACTAAGACATGTGTTTCTGATGTTTGGTATACTCGGTGTATGTCCATTTTAAATGTGGTTAAAATTCATGAAATGTAAATTGATCAACTTAAGAAAATATACATTTACATTTTTTACATTTTTATGTTTACTTTTTAATAGTACTCCCATTGAAGGACCAAGAAATCTCAAAATTGCTAAGTAGATGCAAAATGGTCATTTCAGCCTGGCCTTAAGAAAGACATCATTATACAGTGGATGATTACTATGTTACATTTTTTTCTCTTTGTTTTTTTAGAGTATGTGTTGCTTCATCTGTTGTTTCTTCACATGGAGAGAAGGAAACTTGCTCTCCTTTCTCCTTTCTCCTAACACAGTTAACCATGTTACACAGTGATTGCACTATCGCTCTCCCTCCCCCTTAATTACCTTATGATGATCTTAATATGCAATAGATATCAACAACTGCTCTCACTGCAATTCTAATATCCTGATGATCATCATCCACTCCCTCCCTTTATTTCTCTCTCTGCCGCCCCCCCCGTATGAATCTGAATCCTGGGGGAAACATATGTATAGTTCCTTCAGAAGATCAGAAAGTATTCATACACCTTGACTTATTTCACATTTTGTTTAGATAAATTTTATTTTTTTCTTCACCCATCTACAGATATTACCCCATAAAGACAGTGAAAACATGTTTTTATATAAGTATGCAAATGTTTTCCAAATTAAATACAGATATCAATTTACGCAAGTATTCACACCCCTTTGCCATAACACTCCGAATTGAGTTCAGGTGCATCCAATTTCCTTTGATTGTCCTTGATGTCACTACAACTTGATTGGAGTCCACCTGTGGCCCATTCAATTGTTTGGAGATAATTTGGAAAGAAACACAGGTGTCTATATAAGGTCCCACAGTTGACAGTGCATGTCAAAGCAGAAACTACACAATGGAGTCCATGGAACTGTCTGTAGGTCTCCTAGATAGAATTGTGATGAGGCATATACTGTATCTGGTGAAGAGTATGAAACCCTTTCTAGAGTGTTGAAAGTTTCCAAGAACACATGGAGGTCTCCACCATTGGGAAATGGAAAAACCTGCAACTACCCAGACTCTGCCTAGAGCTGGCTGTCTGACCAATCTGAGCAACCGGGCATGAAGGACCTTAGTCAGGGAGGTGACCAAGAATCCAATGACCACTCTGACAGAACTACAGAGTATCCTGGCTGAGATGGAAGAACCTGCCATAAGGAGAACTCTCTCCAGCATTTCACCATCCTGGACATTATGGGAGAATGGCCAGAAGCAAGCTACTCCTAAGAAAAAGGCAAATGACTGCATGCCTGGAGTTTGCGTTCTGTGGTCTGATGAGACAAAAATGGAACTCTTTGGCCTGGCTCCAAATTGCTGTCTGGAAAAAAAACAGGCACAGCTCATCACCCGTCTAACACCATCTCTACCATGAAGTGTGGTGTTAGCATGCTGCTACCGGGATGCTTTTCAGCGGCAGGGACTGGGTGACTGGTAAGGAAAGAGGGAACAATGAATGAGCCAAATACAGGCAAATCCTTGATTAGAACCTGCTTCGGAGTGCAAACAACCTTCTACTGGGGCGAAGATTTACATTCTAACAGGACAATATCCCCAAGCATACAGCCAAAGCAACGCTGGAATGGCTTCAGAACATGAATTTGAAAGTCCTTGAGTGGGCCAGACTTGAATCCCATTTCAAATCTGTGGAGAGACTTGAGGATTCACTACCGCTCTCCATCTAGAATGGGGAAAAAATGGGGGAATAAAATCCCCAAATCCAGATATGCAAAGCTGACAGACACACCCAAGGACTCAAAGCTTTACTTGCCGCAGAAGGTGCTTCTACAAAGTATTGAGTCCGGTGTGAATACTAATGTTAATGAGAGATTTCTGTCTTTTTCATTTTCAAATGTCTAAAAACATGATTTCGCTTTGTCATTATGGGGTATAGTGTGTTTATGGTTGAGGAGAAATCAATTGACTCAATTTTGAATTCAGGCTGTAACACAACAAAATATGGAATAAGTTGAGGGGTGTGGATACTTTCTGAAGGCGTTGTATGGCTATATATTTTGCTCTGCAGATAAAAGAAGAAGCCTGCACATGGTTGATTGCATGTTGTGTTTCTTTATTGGACTGGCATTGTTGATTTCATTGTTTTGTTTTGTAATGCATGTATATTTAGCCTCCTGCCTTCACACACAAAGGACCAGATCTGGTAGTGATGTTAGTACAGTAAGAGTGATGAGACTTGAGTTGTTTCCGCCTCTTCAAATGGAAACCAACCAAATCCATGTGGATGAGTGTTGTCACAGATTCCTAGAGGAACAGCTACTGCGATGTCTCGCTCTTGCTCAAAACATGTGAACTCTCATACCGTAGGCTTAGGCAAAATGCACTAGAAAACTTGGGTCACATTCAGCAGGGTGCAACATTCTGGCACTGAACATGGCAGATAGAATGTCATGAATAGAGTTGACATGATTCCTTATTCTACATGTCAGTCATACACAATATTTGACAGTTTACGATGTTGTGCTCTGCTGAACACAGCCCTGGGTCATGTTCATTAGGCGGCACCTTCGGAAAACGAAAATGTGTTATTGAACAAGTTCAGATAGAAACAAAGAGGTCATCTCTGTTTTTGACAATTGTTGTGGTTTCTGGTATGTTGTCACCCACAGAGAAGCTGTCACCAGACGGAGGAGTACTAATCAAATTGTATTAGTCACATGCGCCGAATACAACAGGTGTAGATCTTAGTGAAATGCTTACGAGCCCCTAACCAGCAATGCAGTTTCAAAAAATACAGATAAGAATAGAAGATACAAGTACTTAAAGAGCAGCAGTGAAATAACAATAGCGAGACTATATACAGTGGGGTACTGATAGAGTCAATGTGCGGGGGCACCGGTTATTTGAGGTAGTATGTACATGTAGGTAGAGTTATTAAAGTGACTGCATAGATGACAACAGAGAGTAGCAGTGTAAAGAGTGGGTGGGGGGCACTGCAAATAGTCTGAGTAGCCATTTTGTCTAGATGTTCAGGAGTCTTATGGCTTGGGGGTAGAAGCTGTTTAGAAGCCTCTTGGATTTAGACATGGCGCTCCGATACCAATTGCCATGTGATAGCAGAGAAAACAGTCCATGACTAGGGTAGCTGGAGTCTTTGACCATTTTTCGGGCCTTCCCCTGACACCGCCTGGTATAGAAGTCCTGGATGGCAGGAAGCATGGCCCCAGTGATGTACTGGGCAATTCGCACTACCCTCTAGTGCCTTGCGGTCGGAGGCCGAGCAGTTGCCATACCAGGCAGTGATGCAACCAGTCAGGATGCTACCGTTTAATCTTCAGTGTGATGTATTCTGCCGCTGCCTCACCAGGCGTGTTGTTCTTCACCCACAGAGAAGCTGGTACCAGACAGAAGAGGAGTACTACCTCTTACTCTTCAGTGTGGCAGTGTGTGGCCTGCGCTTCATCAGCTTCAGCCTGGAGCACTGCTGGCGCCCCCTGGAGGCTGGAGGACTGCAGCAGCAGGTCTACTGGCTGACCGCTTACTCCTTCTACCATCCTTTGTTCTTCAACGGACCCATCCTCACCTTCAAGGACTTCCTCCAACAGGTGAGATCAACCAATGAGCTTTTAGTGCAGGAGGAACTCAGGCAAAGTCAGCAAATGAGCTGACTGTGCGGGAGGATGTCAGGTGAGATATCAGGCAATGAGCTGTCACCTTCAAGGACTACCTCCAACAGGTGAAATATCAGTCAATCAGCTGCCAGGGAGAAATCAGCCACTGATATGACATCTTCAAGCTATTTTCCTCACTGGGAACATTCAATTTTCATTTGAGAGCAATTGATGCAAAAGTTTTCCTGGGAGAAAATGGGTAACATAGCAAGATCAAGAGGTATCCCCTTGGTTCCAAACTCCTGCTTCCCAAAATGAAACATCACTCCAAATTCTCATCACAGATTGAAAAAGACAAGTCAGTGTTGCAAGATTTTCTGTGATTTCTCTCTCTCTGGTGTAGTTTTAGACTCTAGGTGTGAAGGCTCAGGGATTTCTCAGCGCCTTGGGGTGAGTTTTATAAGAGCTAAATTAAACTCTGGTGGAAAAAGGGCTGCAATGATCCATTGCTGTAGGTTTACTGAGGGCAGGAAGGAGGGGGTTTGCACTTTTGGGACATTTTTATTGGTTCCATCTCAACAGGCATGCTCAATGAAGCACAGCTAAAAAAGTACTTGCAAGCATTGAAAATACTATTTGAATCCAGGTCTCCAAACCACAGCTGAGCAGCTCCTGTTGGGCTATCACAATGCACTCCATGCGTTTTCTGTTTTTCTACTGCAGGAAAAACCCATTCCCTCAAATACTGTGCAGTAGGTGATGCTGCTAGAGATGAGAAAGTAGTGGGTGGTGAATGGTAAGAAAAAAGATGCTGCTAGTTCGATAGGGAGGAGCGATATCAGACCGTGGTTAAAATACTATTTTAAATAATTGCATATACCCAATCAGGGCTTGATTGAGTTTATCTGGCACGATGCAACCGATAGAATAGTCGCACACAATGAAAACCCCCGCCCTTCTGTTACTTCAGGGAGGCTAAAGCAACCACACAAAGTATTTTGAAAGATTACAAATATTATTTGAATCCAGGTCTGAGAGAGATGTCACATTGAATAGGTAAAGCCCACAAACAGGAGAAGCTAATTGGGCTAAGGTTATTAGGAAATGTGGAGAGTGCTTGTATGGAAAGAATCCCTTTCATTATTTATCATCATGTCCTCACCGGTCCCATCTCCATACAGACTATCAGAGGAGCAGTGGAGGCTGGTGACTTGAAATATTGAGGAGGATGGGAAACACATGGTATAGGCACGGAGACGACAAATCATGTTTAAAAAAATCATGAACGACATTATTTGAACTTAAAAATTTTAATATAGACATTTTATTGTAAAATATTATGTGGAATGGGAAGGCTACTTACAACGTGTTGGGAAGGGATCACAGCAGTGATTGAATGAGGGTATGGGTTATGAGTTGAGATGTTCAGAGGCTTGACTTCAGAGCAGGACAGGGGTTGTGGTGTTCAGAGGCTTCAGTGCAGGACAGGCTCATCATGGATGGATGGTGTTGAATAGCTCAACTCTTCCACTGAGGGCAGGACAGGATTTGACTGGGAAAACGAAAAAAAAATAACACAGTTGGACAAAAGAGCTAAGAATGTGTTAGTCCAAGCAAGGATTGTGATTGACTACATACAGTAATGAGAGAAAATTGACAGGACTTAGAGAGGAAACATTCAATGTGCCAGGAAGGGGGTGTGGAGCCATGCGCCTCCTAGGTTTTGCATTGAAGTCCAGAGGAGGATGGAAAATGGCTGCCCTCTGGCTACACCATGGTGCTAAACCCAGAGGGTGCTGTTGAAACTACTGTACATCTTTAATGGAAAAAAGGGGGTTTAAATCAGGTATTTGGTAACGTGAATATATTTGCTTTTATTTTAATTGCATTTTTATTCACTGAGTAGGATGGTCCTCCTCTTCTTCTGAGGGGCCTGTATGAATGCTCCTCACAACACTCTACCTGTACTGGATGTTAAATAAACCTTCCATACTGTACGTTCCATTCTATTTGACAAGCACCCCAAAGTCATATGATATATATAGAAATTATTAAGTTTATAAACTCTTAAGTGTAATGTTTTTCTGTAGCATCCACCACACCAAATACTTGTCTTATTGGTAATAGGGCTGTAAAATAAAGTATTACCTTTGTGTGATTATTGTAGATGCAGGTACCTGTGAAGGATCGTGGTGCTAGGATTACGTTCCTCTCGCTGCTCGCCAACGCTGGCAGGATCTGTGTGTGGTGGCTTATAGCAGAGTACATGATACACCTGATGTACATGCACACTATACAGGCCAACGAAACATATCTGGAGATCCTGCCACCTTGGGCCTTGGGTAAGTGTTTCTGTGTGCGTGTTTACATGTGTTTATGTGTGCGTGTGCGTGCTTACATGTGTTTATGTGTGCGTGCGTGCAGTATGTCAAATCAAATCAAATTGATTTATATAGCCCTTCGTACATCAGCTGATATCTCAAAGTGCTGTACAGAAACCCAGCCTAAAACCCCAAACAGCAAGCAATGCAGGTTTAGAAGCACGGTGGCTAGGAAAAACTCCCTAGAAAGGCCAAGACCTAGGAAGAAACCTAGAGGAACCAGGCTATGTGGGGTGGCCAGTCCTCTTCTGACTGTGCCGGTTGGAGATTATAACAGAACATGGCCAAGATGTTAAAATGTTCATAAATGACCGGCATGGTCGAATAATAATAAGGCAGAACAGTTAACTGGAGCAGCACGGCCAGGTGGACTGGGGACAGCAAGGAGTCATCATTTCAGGTAGTCCTGGGGCATGGTCCTAGGGCTCAGGTCCTCCGAGAGAGAGAAAGGAGAGAATTAGAGAACGCACAATTAGATTCACACAGGACACCGAATAGGACAGTAGAAGTACTCCAGATATAACAAACTGACCCTAGCCCCCCGACACATAAACTACTGCAGCATAAATACTGGAGGCTGAGACAGGAGGGGTCAGGAGACACTGTGGCCCCATCCGAGGACACCCCCGGACAGGGCCAAACAGGAAGGATATAACCCCACCCACTTTGCCAAAGCACAGCCCCCACACCACTAGAGGGATATCTTCAACCACCAACTTACCATCCTGAGACAAGGCTGAGTATAGCCCACAAAGATCTCCGCCATGGCACAACCCAAGGGGGAGGCGCCAACCCAGACAGGATGGCCACATCAGTGAATCAACCCACTCAGGTGACGCACCCCTTCCAGGGACGGCATGAGAGAGCCCCAGTAAGCCAGTGACTCAGCCCCTGTAATATGGTTAGAGGCAGAGAATCCCAGTGGAAAGAGGGGAACCGGCCAGGCAGAGACAGCAAGGGCGGTTCGTTGCTCCAGAGCCTTTCCGTTCACCTTCCCACTCCTGGGCCAGACTACACTTGTATGTACATGCATGTGTGTTTTTTGTGTAGTTCAAAACTGCCATACTATTTATTTAGCTAAGGAAACCGCCTTAAACTTGAGTTCGATGATAAAGCCATCTGTTCAGTTGCCTGAAAACAAAACTTTTGGGACCCACCACTGTATTTCACACGGTAAGCATTTTGCCTGAGAGAGAGCGACACTCTGTAGGTAAATGCAAGCTTGTAAAGTACTGAACCTTTTGTTTTGTCAGCAGGGAAATTGGGCGATGTCATGCCAGCATAGCACAAAAACATTTTTGGTGGCAATCCTCACATATAAACTTACTTGGGAGGAAGAGTGTTTGATTTGTAACACAATTATTATACATTTATGATAATCTGCCATTTTAGGCCCTTTTTAGACCTATACATGCCCACTGTAAGACCCAATGATTTGTGAACTGTACATGATACAGACAACACCTTCATGTCAGTGTACTCCAAATACTGTACTCTAAAGGACTATCGCTACATTCTGAAATACAATTTTACACATGAATTTATTAAACAATAAAACGATCAATATAATATTTTAGACCGCTGCACCACTTGGGAGGCGTAAGGCATTGCAGTGCTAGAGGCGTCACTCACTACATCACATTTCCAGAGTGAGCTTTCTGATACTTTTTAAAGTTATGATACATTTTATGTTTACATTTACATTTACATTTAAGTCATTTAGCAGACGCTCTTATCCAGATGTTCCCCACCAACACAGTGAATTGCAAAATGGATTCAAAGGAACTCCCTTTGCTGGTGATTTTTAATATTCAGGTTGGTTAATCGTCACATGTACGGGGTTGCAGCAATGATTGCAGCGTACAGTGAAAATCTTGATGTATGTGCTATGTGGCCTGTGATTGGGTTTTATATGTATAAAATTTATAATTTCTTCAAAAGTAGCAGAGAGCCCACTTTGGAAATGTAATGTGTTTGAAGAGTATATTGTTCAAAACAATATGTCTAAAATATGTCTAAAAATAATCTAAATCAAAAGGGGTACTTTTGAAACCATGTACGGTTCATGGATCATAAGGTCTTACAGGAGGCATTTTATAGGTCTAAAAAGGGCCTAAAATGGCCACTTTCGTCATGATTTTCTTTAAAAAATTCCTCCCAATAACGTTTACGTGAGAATTACCAGAACAATCGGAGATGGCAAAAATATTTTTGGCTATGCTGGCGTGGAATCGACCCAACACAAGTTCTCAGTCAGGCTAATGGTTTTTGAGATGGAAAGCTAAGTGTAGTAGCAGTTATGAAGTAGAACACAAATTGAGAGGAACAAAGGCTGCCTGGGCTGCACAGCCTGCCTTTACCCAATAGTTATCTTAAAGCATACTGGAGAGAAGGATAAGTGTAGTAGTACTTAGTTCTAAAGTAGGACACAAATTGATAGATGCTTTTAAATTCTCTGAATTCTTAATCATGGAGGTAATGAAATTGTTCGGTGATAAACCAACCTGTGCAGTAAGCAATCTCCACCTGGCCCATCAGAGGGCAAGATGGAGCTACCATCATATTACGAACACTGATCCAATCCTCTCAAATATACACAAGTACCAAGTGGTAGAGGCTGAGGGCTTTAGAGAGTTTCTCTCTATGCAGTCTATCTGCTAGTAAACGATTGAACACTACGGTAGCCCTTGAATTAGCTGTTCAGGAGTCTTACGGCCTTGGGGTAGAAGTTGTTAAGAAGCATTTTGGACCTCGGCGTTTGGTACCGCTTGCCATGTGGTAGCAGAAAGAATAGTCTATGACTAGGGTGGCTGGAGTCTTTGACAATTTCTAGGGCCTTCCTCTGACACTGCCTAGTATATAGGTCCTGGGTGGCAGGAAGCTTGGCCCCAGTGATGTACTGGGCCGTACGACCTACCCTCTGTAGTATCTTGCGGTCGGAGGCAGAGCAGTTGCCATACCAGGCAGTGATGCAACAAGTCAGGACGCTCTCGATGGTGTACCTGTAGAACATTTTGAGGATATGAGGACCCATGCCAAATCCTTTCAGTCTCCTGAGGGGGAATAGGTTTTGTCGTGCTCTCTTCACGACTGTCTTGGTGTGTTTGGACCATGATAGTTTGTTGGTGATGTAGACACTAAGGAACTTGAAGCTCTCAACCTGAGGTGTTTAGTCCCAGCGTCTTTAGCTTAGTGATGAGCTTAGAGGGCACTATGGTGTTGAATGCTGAGCTGTAGTCAATGAATAGCATTCTCACATAGGTGTTGCTTTTGTCCAGGTGGGAAAGGGCAGTGTTTAAAAAAAAGGAAAAAAAAGTATTTAACCAGGTAGGCCAGTTGAGAACAAATTCTCATTTACAACTGCGACCTGGTCAAGATAAAGCAAAGCAGTGTGACAAAAACAACAGAGTTACACATGGGATAAACAAACTTAGTCAATAACACAATAGAAAAATCTATATACAGTGTGTGCGAATGAAATAAGGAGTTAAGGCAATAAATAGGCCAATAGTGGTGAAGTAATTGCAATTTACACTGGAGTAATATATGTGCAAATGAGGATGTGCAAGTAGAAATACCGGTGTGCAGAAAAACAAATATGGGGATGAGGTAGGTAGTTGGTTGGATGGGCTATTTACAGATGGCTGTGTACAGCTGCAGCGATCGGTAAGCTTCTCTGACAGCTGACCCTTAAAGTTAGTGAGGGAGATATAAGTCTACAACTTCAGTGATTTTTGCAATTCGTTCCAGTCATAGGCAGCAGAGAACTAGAAGGAAAGGCGGCCAAAGTGGGTGTTTGCTTTTGGGATGACCAGTGAAATATACCTACTGGAGCGTGTGCTACGGGTGGGTGTTGCTTTGGTGACCAGTGAGCTGAGATAAGGGGGAGCTTTACCTAGCGAAGACTTATAGCTGACCTGGAGCCAGTGGGTTTGGCGATGAATATGTAGCGAATACCAGCCAGCGAGAGCATACAGGTAGCAGTGGTGGGTAGTATATGGGGCTTTGGTGACAAAACGGATGGCACTGTGATAGACCGCATCCAATTTGCGGAGTAGAGTATTGGAGGCTATTTTGTAAATGACATCGCCGAAGTCAAGGATCGGAAGGATAGTCAGTTTATGAATATGTTTGGCAGCATGAGGCTTTGTTGCGAAATAGGAAGCTGATTGTAGATTTCATTTTGGATTGTAGATGTTTAATATGAGTCTGGTAGGAGAGTTTACAGTCTAGCCAGACACCTAGGTATTTATAGTTGTCCACATATTCTAAGTCCGAACCGTCCAGAGTAGTGATGCTCGTCATGCGGGAGGATGCGGGCAGTGATTGGTTGAAGAACATGCATTTAGTTTTATGTGCATTTAAGAGCAGTTGGAGGCCATGGAAGGAGTGTTGACTGGCGTTGAAGCTTGTTTGTTAACACCGTGTCCAAAGAAGGGCCAGAAGTATACCGAATGGTGTCGTCTGCATAGAGGTGGATCAAAGAATCACCCGCAGCAAGAGCGACATCATTGATATATACAGAGAAGAGTCGGCCCAATAATTTAACCCTGTGGCACCCCCATAGACTTTCAGAGGTCCAGACAACAGGCCCTCCGATTTGACACACTGAACTCTATCTGAGAAGTAGTTAGTGAACCAGGCGAGGCAGTTTATTTTTATTTATTTTATTTCACCTTTATTTAACCAGGTAGGCTAGTTGAGAACAAGTTCTCATTTGCAACTGCGACCTGGCCAAGATCAAGCATAGCAGTGTGAACAGACAACACAGAGTTACACATGGAGTAAACAATTAACAAGTCAATAACACAGTAGAAAAAAGGGGGAGTCTATATACAATGTGTGCAAAAGGCATGCGGAAGTAGGCGAATAATTACAATTTTGCAGATTCGCACTGGAGTGATAAATGATCATGTACAGGTAGAGATATTGGTGTGCAAAAGAGCAGAAAAGTAAATAAATAAAAACAGTATAAAAACAGTATGGGAATGAGGTAGGTGAAAATGTATGGGCTATTTACCAATAGACTATGTACAGCTGCAGCGATCGGTTAGCTGCTCAGATAGCTGATGTTTGAAGTTGGTGAGGGAGATAAAAGTCTCCAACTTCAGCGATTTTTGCAGTTCGTTCCAGTCACAGGCAGCAGAGTACTGGAACGAAAGGCGGCCAATTGAGGTGTTGGCTTTAGGGATGATCAGTGAGATACACCTGCTGGAGCGCGTGCTACGGATGGGTGTTGCCATCGTGACCAGTGAACTTAGATCAGGCGGAGCTTTACCTAGCATGGACTTGTAGATGACCTGGAGCCAGTGGGTCTGGCGACGAATATGTAGAGAGGGCCAGATCATACAGGTCGCAGTGGTGGGTGGTATAAGGTGCTTTAGTGACAAAACAGATGGCACTGTGATAGACTGCATCCAGTTTGCTGAGTAGAGTGTTGGAAGCCATTTTGTAGATGACATGCCGAAGTCGAGAATCGGTAGGATAGTCAGTTTTACTAGGGTAAGCTTGGCGGCGTGAGTGAAGGAGGCTTTGTTGCGGAATAGAAAGCCGACTCTTGATTTGATTTTCGATTGGAGATGTTTGATATGAGTCTGGAAGGAGAGTTTGCAGTCTAGCCAGACACCTAGGTACTTATAGATGTCCACATATTCAAGGTCGGAACCATCCCGGGTGGTGATGCTAGGCTGGCATGCGGGTGCAGGCAGCGATCGGTTGAAAAGCATGCATTTGGTTTTACTAGCGTTTAACCTCTTGCTTCTACCTGGCACGCAGGCATCCCATCTAGAGCTCTGGAAATGCAAATGCGCTACGCTAAATACTAATAGTATTAGTTAAAACTCAAATGTTCATTAAAATACATATGCAGGGTATTGAATTAAAGCTACACTCGTTGTGAATCCAGGCAACAAGTCAGATTTTTTAAATGCTTTTCGGCAAAAGCATGAGAAGCTATTATCTGATAGCATGTAACACCACAAAAGACCCGCAGGGGACGTAAACAAAATAATTAGCATATTCGGCGCTACACAAACCGCACAATAAAATATAAAACATTCATTACCTTTGACCATCTTCTTTGTTGGCACTCCTAGATGTCCCATAATCACTATTGGGTCTTTTTTTTCTGATTAAATCGGTCCATATATAGCCTAGATATCGTTCTATGTAGACTGTGTGATAAATGAAAAAAAATAGCGTTTCATAACGTAACGTCATTTTTTAAAATTCAAAACGTCGACGATAAACTTTCACAAAACACTTCGAAATACTTTTGTAATGCAACTTTAGGTATTAGTAAACGTTAATAAGCGATCAAATTAATCACGAGACAAAGTGTTTTCTATAGGGATCCATCTTGAAATACTGTCCGTCTATTTCTCAACCAAAATATCCGGTCGGAGACCGGAAGAAATGGGCTGTCTCTTGTTCGTTTGACCAAGAAACAAATCCTAGGCAAATGACAAGACTGTTGACATCGTGTGGAAGCTGTAGGTACTGCAACCTCAGCCATATTTAATGTCTTTCGCCCATAACAATGGGTTGAAGCGGCGGATGGATATATTTTTCCACTTTCAGTGATCAGATTTTCCTGCACTTTTCAATGAAACGCACGTTATGTTAAAGCCACAGCCATGATTTAACCAGTTTTATAAACGTCTGAGTGTTTTCTATCCACACATACTAATCATATGCATATACTATATTCCTGGCATGAGTAGCAGGGCGCTGAAATGTTGCGAGATTTTTAACAGAATGTTCGAAAAAGTAGGGGGTAAGCTTAACAGGTTAAGAGCAGTTGGAGGCCACGGAAGGAGTGTTGTATGGCATTGAAGCTCGTTTGGAGGTTAGATAGCACAGTGTCCAATGACGGGCCGAAAGTTTTTAAAATGGTGTCGTCTGCGTAGAGGTGGATCAGGGAATCTCCCACAGCAAGAGCAACATCATTGATATATACAGAGAAAAGAGTTGGCCCGAGAATTGAACCCTGTGGCACCCCCATAGAGACTGCCAGAGGACCGGACAGCATGCCCTCCGATTTGACACACTGAACTCTGTCTGCAAAGTAATTGGTGAACCAGGCAAGGCAGTCATCCGAAAAACGAGGCTACTGAGTCTGCCGATAAGAATATGGTGATTGACAGAGTCGAAAGCCTTGGCAAGGTCGATGACGACGGCTGCACAGTACTGTCTTTTATCGATGGCGGTTATGATATCGTTTAGTACCTTGAGTGTGGCTGAGGTGCACCCGTGACCGGCTCGGAAACCAGATTGCACAGCGGAGAAGGTACGGTGGGATTCGAGATGGTCAGTGACCTGTTTGTTGACTTGGCTTTCGAAGACCTTAGATAGGCAGGGCAGGATGGATATAGATAGGTCTGTAACAGTTTGGGTCCAGGGTGTCTCCCCCTTTGAAGAGGGGGATGACTGCGGCAGCTTTCCAATCCTTGGGGATCTCAGATGATATGAAAGAGAGGTTGAACAGGCTGGTAATAGGGGTTGCGACAATGGCGGCGGATAGTTTCAGAAATAGAGGGTCCAGATTGTCAAGCCCAGCTGATTTGTACGGGTCCAGGTTTTGCAGCTCTTTCAGAACATCTGCTATCTGGATTTGGGTAAAGGAGAACCTGGAGAGGCTTGGGCGAGGAGCGGAACTGTTTGCCGAGGTTGGAGTAGCCAGGCGGAAGGCATGGCCAGCCGTTGAGAAATGCTTGTTGAAGTTTTCGATAATCATGGATTTATCGGTGGTGACCGTGTTACCTAGCCTCAGTGCAGTGGGCAGCTGGGAGGAGGTGCTCTTGTTCTCCATGGACTTCAGTGTCCCAGAACCTTTTGGAGTTGGAGCTACAGGATGCAAACTTCTGCCTGAAGTAGCTGGCCTTAGCTTTCCTGACTGACTGCGTGTATTGGTACCTGACTTCCCTGAACAGTTGCATATCACAGGGACTATTCGATGCTATTGCAGTCTGCCACAGGATGTTTTTGTGCTGGTCGAGGGCAGTCAGGTCTGGAGTGAACCAAGGGCTGTATCTGTTCTTGGTTCTGCATTTTTTGAACGGAGCATGCTTATCTAAAATGGTGAGGAAGTTACTTTTAAAGAATGACCAGGCATTCTCAACTGACGGGATGAGGTCAATGTCCTTCCAGGATACCCGGGCCAGGTCGATTAGAAAGGCCTGCTCACAGAAGTGTTTTAGGGAGCGTTTGACAGTGATAAGGGGTGGTCGTTTGACTGCGGCTCCATGGCGGATACAGGCAATGAGGCAGTGATTGCTGAGATCCTGGTTGAAGACAGCGGAGGTGTATTTGGAGGGCCAGTTGGTCTGGATGACGTCTATGAGGGTACCCTTGTTTACGGAGTTAGGGTTGTACCTGGTGGGTTCCTTGATGATTTGTGTGAGATTGAGGGCATCTAGCTTAGATTGTAGGACTGCCGGGGTGTTAAGCATATCCCAGTATAGGTCACCTAACAGAACAAACTCTGAAGCTGGATGGGGTGCGATCAATTCACAAATGGTGTCCAGGGCACAGCTGGGAGCTGAGGGGGGTCAGTAGCAGGCGGCAACAGTGAGAGACTTATTTCTGGAGAGAGTAATTTTCAAAATTAGTAGTTCGAACTGTTTGGGTATGGACCTGGAAAGTATGACATTACTTTGCAGGCTATCTCTGCAGTAGACTGCAACTCCTCCCCCTTTGGCAGTTCTATCTTGACGGAAGATGTTATAGTTGGGTATGGAAATCTCTGAATTTTTGGTTTACGGTGGGAATACGGGGATGAAAAATAAATAGGCCCGTTATGCTCTGGTTAGAGTCGCGTTGTTCGAACTGGCGAGAGCTTTCCGGGCTAAAGGTTAGCTAATGACCGGTTAGCTGAAGACCGCTAGCATAGCTGGTGGATTAGCTGGCTAGCTTCAGTTGTGGGGTTTCGGTTCCGAAGTAAATATAAATACTTTAGGAAAAATAGCTGATCCGTCTTGGTAAATAGTGTGGTCTACTACACCTTATCAGGAGATACTTTAGATGACTTACTTTAGATTTCATGCACCACCACATTGGCTGTTCATCCCTGCCGAAAAAGTGAGGCGGGTTGCAGAGAGTATTTGGAAGCTTAGGTTTAGCAAAATATTTTTAAAGAGGTATGCGAAGAAAAATATGTAAAAAAACGAAAAAGAAGCGATATATACAGGGGACAGGACAGGACGACCGGACGACTTACTGCTACGCCATCTTGGTCATTAGAGAAACCAATGATGTTTTGGTTACTACATGATTCCATGTGAGTTATTTGACGTCTTCACTATTATTCTACAATGTAGAAAATAGTAAAAAAAATAGAGTAAAACCCTGGAGTAAGTAGGTGTCCAAACTTTGCATTTTCAAGCAGATTTAGGGTTGAGATAAGAACGGAATTCCTTGTAAATTATTTATTGGTGTGAATGGGACACTTGCTGGAAATTGAATTAACAAGTCTAAATACTGTCCCATATAAATAAATTATACATGTTCAATTGAAATAACCAATGCAACCAGTCAGCAAAACTGTAAGTTTCAAATAGGGCAAAATGTTATTTTTCCTTACATGTTAACCCCAATGCCAATCCACCATAACACAGAATTGTCTCCACTGTTCATGAATTATGTAGGCCTATAGTCCCAGTCAATATTAAATTAAACGTTGCTGCCCTGCCTGCCGGTGGGGATAACAACCTGTGGTTACCTAGGCTATCCCATTGGCTCACAGCAAAGACTTCACCTTTTTTAAATGTAATTTTCCGCTTGTTTTAGTTAATTGCAAACTTAAGAAAATGTAAGAAAAGTACAACATGGCTAAAGATGACTTTTTTTTGTTGTTGTTATTATTATATATATATATTTTTAAATTGCACTTAGATTGTATCTTCCATCAATATTATTGTCTGCATCATTTCCAATCTCCCATATATATATATATATATATATATATATATATATATATATATATATATATATACTGTTCAAAAGGTCACTTAGAAATGTCCTTGTTTTTGAAAGAAAAGCACATTTCTCTGTCCATTAACTTCTTGCGTCGAGCCGGTATCGTGACTACAGCCTCAAGCTCATTACCATAACGCAACGTTAACTATTCATGAAAATCGCAAATGAAATGAAATTAATCTATTTGCTCTCAAGCTTAGCTTTTTGTTAACAACACTGTCATCTCAGATTTTCAAAATATGCTTCTCAACCATTGCAAAACAAGCACTTGTGTAACAGTATTGATGGCTAACGTAGCATTTAGCGTAGCATTTAGCGTTAGCATTCAGCATGCAACATTTACCACAAAAACCTTAAAAGCATTCAAATAAAATAATTTACCTTTGAAGAACTTCAGATGTTTTCAATGAGGAGACTCTGTTAGATAGCAAATGTTCCGTTTTTACAAAAAATATTATTTGTGTCGACTAATCGCTCCGTTTTGTTCATCGCGTTTGGGTAAGGAAAAAAAATAAGTCATTAAAACGCGAACTTTTTTCCAAATTAACTCCATAATATCGACCGAAACATGGCAAACGATGTTTAGAATCAATCGTCAAGGTGTTTTTCACATATCTATCGACGATAAAATCCATCGTGGCAGTTTACATTCAATTCTGAAGAAATGGAACGCGCATGGACCTACAGATTACGCACACAGGACACCGGGCGGGACACCACGTAAATGTAGTCTCTTATGGTCAATCTTCCAATGATATGCCTACAAACACGTCACAATGCTGCAGACACCTCGGGGAATAGACAGAAAGCGCAGGCTCATTCCTGGTGCATTCACAGCCATATAAGAAGACATTGGAACACAATGCCTTCAGAATCCGGGGCATTTCCTGTATGAAACTTCATCTTGGTTTTGCCTGTTGCATTAGTTCTGGGGCACGCACAGATAATATCTTTGCAGTTTTGGAGACGTCAGAGTTGTCTTTCCAAGGCTGTCAATTCCATGCATAGTCGAGCATCTTTTCGTGACAAAGTATTGCGCTTAAAATGGGCACGTCTTTTTATCCAATAATGACAGCGCCCCCATAGGTTCAACAGGTTAATATAACCTCAAATTAATCAGAAATACAGTGTAGACTTTGTTAATGTTGTAAATGACTATTGTGCCTCCCGGGTGGCGCAGTGGTTAAGGGCGCTGTACTGCAGCGCCAGCTGTGCCACCAGAGACTCTGGGTTCGCGCCCAGGTTCTGTCGTATCAGGCCGCGACCGGGAGGTCCGCGGGGCGACCCACATTTGGCCTAGTGTCATCCAGTTCATCGCGCACCAGCGACTCCTGTGGCGGGCCGGGCGCAGTGCGCGCTAACCAAGGTTGCCAGGTGCACGGTGTTTCCTCCGACACATTGGTGCGACTGGATTCCGGGTTGGATACGCGCTGTGTTAAGAAGCAGTGCGGCTTGGTTGGGTTGTGTATCGGAGGACGCATGACTTTCAACCTTCGTCTCCCCCGAGCCTGTAAGGGAGTTGTAGCGATAATATCTGCGTAGTGGGCCAGCACAGGCCCATTATCAGCAACCATACAATGGCATGTTGTGTTAGTTAATCCAAGTTTATCATTTTAAAAGGCTAATTGATTATTAGCTCTTTTGCAATTATGTTAGCACAGCTGAAAACTGTTGTTGCAAAGAAAAAGACAAGGCAAATAAAAATAAAAGATTAAGATGGACAAAAGAACACAAACACTGGACAGAGGAACTCTGTCACCTCTTCACTGTTGACGTTGAGACTGGTGTTTTGCGACTACTATTTAATGAAGCTGCCAGCTACCAGTTTCATTTAAGGACCAAAAAATGGTGGTCTTTAATGCAGGGCCGACAGACCGCTTTCTCCCTTCCATTTTCGCGGTAATGCTGCAATTTGTGGGTTGTAAATTTTGGGTAGAGCAGACATTTCAATATGTTTTAGTTAGCTATAGGTATGACAACTTCTGTAGCTCAGTTGGTAGAGCATGGCGCTTGTAACGCCAGGGTAGTGGGTTCGATCCCCGGGACCACCCATACGTAGAATGTATGCACACATGACTGTAAGTCGCTTTGGATAAAAGCGTCTGCTAAATGGCATATATTATTATATTATATATATTATTATATATTATTATTATATTATTATTATATTATTATATATTATATATTACAACTGCACCAGTCGTATTTATGATATAATTTATGAAGATTATATATTATACTTTTTTAATCAATTAGTATATTTGAGTTTAACCACTATTTATTATATTATTTATTCTGTCATTTCTGGTGGATTAAATTGAAATTGCAACCAACTTTCTTGTTTTAAAAATAGTGATATTTCTGAGATTTCCTTTTCAAATAACTGGAAGTGAGAGGTTGTAATCTGAATAAAGGGAATAAGGCCATTCTTGAACATTTGCTAGAGAACCAGTTTGGATTTAAGTATAACTTCTGTATGACTGAAGCCTTTAGTGAGAGGTCTAATGCTTTAATATTAAATCATTTATGCCCTCTGAATTCATATTCATTATATTAATAGGCCCGTTTTAATTTTGTCTGGCTTGCCATTCCAAATAAATTGAATACATTTCAATAAATTTCAATAAATACATTTCTTTCTTATATAATTTTTTAAAAACTGTTCGCTAGGTGTAGGCAAGACCATAAGCAAATAGGTCAACTGGGATATGATTAAAGTTAATCAGGGTGATTCCCCCCCCCACAAATAAAGGTATTTACCTTTCCATGGTAGCAAGATCTTATCTATTTTTTGCTAACTTTCTATTAACATTTATTGGAGTGAGATCATTTATTTAGTTTGGGATAAGTATACAGAGTATATCCACATCACCATCAGAACATGTTATTGGTAAACTACTACATAGTAAAGTGAAAGTTGTATTTTTTTGTGATCCAGAGGACCATGTAATATAGTACGTAATATAGTACACTTATCATTTGGTTGTAATCCAGAGAAGTTAGAAAAATAATTTAGGTCCTCTGAGGCTGTGGAAATCCAGGTTGTGGATTTAAAAGAACATGAATCATCAGCGTACAATGACACCTTTGTTTTTAAGCCCTGTATTTCTAATCCCTTTATATTATTGTTAGGTCTGATTTTAATAGCTAACATTTCGATGGCCATAATAAATAGATATGCCGATAGTGGACAACCTTGTTTTAGTCCTCTTGACAGACTTAAAACTTTACACCTAGGATTACTATACATGATTTTATAAGAGATTCCCCTAAATTGAAATGTTCCAGGTATTTATACATGAACTCCAGTCGTACTTTATCAAAACCCTTTTCAAATTCAGCTGTGAATAGCAGGCTTGGTATCCAAGATTTTTCATAGTGTTCTATTGTTTTCAGTTCTTGCCTTATATTATCTCCAATGTTTCAACCATGTAAAAAAACCTGTCTGATTTAGAATGAATAATGTCCGGCAATACCTTTTTTAAATTATACATTTACATTTAAGTCGTTTAGCAGACACTCTTATCCAGAGCGACTTACAAATTGGTGCATTCACCTTATGACATCCAGTGGAACAGTCACTTTACAATAGTGCATCTAAATCTTAAAGGGGGGGGGGATACTTATCCTATCCTAGGTATTCCTTAAAGAGGTGGGGTTTCAGGTGTCTCCGGAAGGTGGTGATTGACTCCGCTGTCCTGGCGTCGTGAGGGAGTTTGTTCCACCATTGGGGGGCCAGAGCAGCGAACAGTTTTGACTGGGCTGAGCGGGAGCTGTACTTCCTCAGTGGGAGGGAGGCGAGCAGGCCAGAGGTGGATGAACGCAGTGCCCTTGTTTGGGTGTAGGGCCTGATCAGAGCCTGGAGGTACTGAGGTGCCGTTCCCCTCACAGCTCCGTAGGCAAGCACCATGGTCTTGTAGCGGATGCGAGCTTCAACTGGAAGCCAGTGGAGAGAACGGAGGAGCGGGGTGACGTGAGAGAACTTGGGAAGGTTGAACACCAGACGGGCTGTGGCGTTCTGGATGAGTTGAAGGGGTTTAATGGCACAGGCAGGGAGCCTAGCCAACAGCGAGTTGCAGTAATCCAGACGGGAGATGACAAGTGCCTGGATTAGGACCTGCGCCGCTTCCTGTGTGAGGCAGGGTCGTACTCTGCGGGTGTTGTAAAGCATGAACCTACAGGAACGGGCCACCGCCTTGATGTTGGTTGAGAACGACAGGGTGTTGTCCAGGATCACACCAAGTTTCTTAGCGCTCTGGGAGGAGGACACAATGGAGTTGTCAACCGTGATGGCGAGATCATGGAACGGGCAGTCCTTCCCCAGGAGGAAGAGCAGCTCCGTCTTGCCGAGGTTCAGCTTGAGGTGGTGATCCGTCATCCACACTGATATGTCTGCCAGACATGCAGAGATGCGATTCGCCACCTGGTCATCAGAAGGGGGAAAGGAGAAGATTAGTTGTGTGTCGTCTGCATAGCAATGATAGGAGAGACCATGTGAGGTTATGACAGTGACTTGGTGTATAGCGAGAATAGGAGAGGGCCTAGAACAGAGCCCTGGGGGACACCAGTGGTGAGAGCGTGTGGTGAGGAGACAGATTCTCGCCACGCCACCTGGTAGGAGCGACCTGTCAGGTAGGACGCAATCCAAGCGTGGGCCGCGCCGGAGATGCCCAACTCGGAGAGGGTGGAGAGGAGGATCTGATGGTTCACAGTATCGAAGGCAGCCGATATATCTACAAGGATGAGAGCAGAGGAGAGAGAGTTAGCTTTAGCAGTGCGGAGCGCCTCCGTGATACAGAGGAGAGCAGTCTCAGTTGAATGACTAGTCTTGAAACCTGACTGATTTGGATCAAGAAGGTCATTCAGAGAGAGATAGCGGGAGAGCTGGCCAAGGACGGCACGTTCAAGAGTTTTGGAGAGAAAAGAAAGAAGGGATACTGGTCTGTAATTGTTGACGGAGGGATCGAGTGTAGGTTTTTTCAGAAGGGGTGCAACTCTCGCTCTCTTGAAGACTGAAGGGACGTAGCCAGCGGTCAGGGATGAGTTGATGAGCGAGGTGAGGTAAGGGAGAAGGTCTCCGGAAATGGTCTGGAGAAGAGGGGAGGGAATAGGGTCAAGCGGGCAGGTTGTTGGGCGGCCGGCCATCACAAGACGCGAGATTTCATCTGGAGAGAGAGGGGAGAAAGAGGTCAGAGCACAGGGTAGGGCAGTGTGAGCAGAACCAGCGGTGTCGTTTGACTTAGCAAACGAGGATCTGATGTCGTCGACCTTCTTTTCAAAATGGTTGACAAAGTCGTCTGCAGAGAGGGAGGAGGGGGGGGAGGGGGAGAAAGAGGTCAGAGCACAGGGTAGGGCAGTGTGAGCAGAACCAGCGGTGTCGTTTGACTTAGGAGGATCTGAGGACCTTCTTTTCAAAATGGTTGACAAAGGTGCAGAGAGGGAGGAGGGGGGGGAGGGGGAGGAGGATTCAGGAGGGAGGAGAAGGTGGCAGAGAGCTTCCTAGGGTTAGAGGCAGATGCTTGGAATTTAGCGTGGTAGAAAGTGGCTTTAGCAGCAGAGACAGAGGAGGAAAATGTAGAGAGGAGGGAGTGAAAGGATGCCAGGTCCGCAGGGAGGCGAGTTTTCCTCCATTTCCGCTCGGCTGCCCGGAGCCCTGTTCTGTGAGCTCGCAATGAGTCATCGAGCCACGGAGCGGGAGGGGAGGACCGAGCCGGCCTGGAGGATAGGGGACATTATATGCACAATATATTTTGCTAGAATTTTTGCATCACAACACTGAAGTGTAAGGGGCTTCCAATTTTTTTAATGGACTCCATCTTTATATTTCCCACTTGTATCCTGTTGCAGCAATAATGAAATCAGACCTTGTTGAGTGTCTGATAATCTACATAGGAGTGTTTAAAACATGATAATAACGGTCCTCTGAGTATATCATAAAAGGTTTGGTATACTTCAACTGGTATATCATCCAGCCCTGGAGTTTTCCTGGACTTAAAGGCTTTAATTGCATCAAGAAGTTCCTCCTCTGTAATTTCACCTTCACATGATTCTTTCTGTATAGCTGTTAATTTTACATTATTAATAGAAAATATCCATACGATTACCTTTCGGTTAGAGGAGATGGAGGAGACTGAAACGAAAACATAAATATCATTTATATATCATTTGGTGAAAAATAGGTGACTCAAGTTTCAGTAAATTATTTTTGGTAGCACTTCTATGTTGAGGAAAATATTTTGTGCATTTCTCCCCATATTCCATCCAGTTTGCTTTATTATTATAATATATTACTTAATATTTGTTGAATAAGTTTGTCCATTTCCTTTTTTGTTTTTCCTCTAATTTATTCTATGGTACAGTTTTTATTGCTACCTACAGTATCTGTTCTGTTCGACCTTCTATTTCCTTTGTTAGTATGGACTCCTTTGACCTAAATTGCTTTTCTTTTAGAGCCGAGTACTGAATTGCATGGCCTCTAAAGGCACATTTAAAAGTGTCCTATACAGTAAGTGGATTTGCTGTACCTATGTTATGTCTGAAAAATTCAGTTATAAATTCAAGTTCAAGTTATCATCCAATAGGCTTTGATTCCATTTCCAATATCCTCACCCACATGGAAATTCAGTAAGAGTAATGTATATGCCAATTATCTGATAGTTTGACCGCATTCTATCCCCTATCAACACTTTTCACTGGTGCCAACGAGAATGAGAAAGTAGCCAAGATGACTAGCTTGATTGAGTCTCCTCCATGTATATCTCACTACTGTAGGTGAGGATATTTAAGACCCCATATATCCACTAGTTCCAATATAGCCATGACATTTGTGATTTCCTTAAGAGCATGAGGCTGATAGTTTGTAGTGTGCTTTCCTTTACAGTCTATTGAGGTATTTAAAACAGTATTATAATCTCCCACCATAATAATAGTGTCTTGTATTGGTTGTAGGGTTGATCATTTATTAGATATATTTTCAAAGAAGTGTGGATCATTATTATTTGATTCGTAAAGGTTAATGAGCCATATTTTTGAGTTTCTTTGCCCATTGGAAAGTATACCCCCCCAAATTGTTGAATGAGTTTCCTGTAAATAGTATTTATTATATTCCTAAAGATTACTTTTTAACATTGCCTGCTCCTGGTCATTCTCACTACTTAGAAAAAATGTAAAATTGTAGGGATTCCCTCATGCCCCTTTTCATGACGGTGCTAGCAGCCACGTGATTGTAACGGAACATTAAGCTAGCCAACAACACAAACAAACGGACTATACAGCTAGAAGTAGTGAGTGGAGTTACAAATAAACTATACTAAACAAGTGAAATGTCTTACCTGTGAGGAAATGTTTTCCACACACATACAAGTCACATAATAAGCTGCATGGATTCACTCTGTGCAATAATAGTGCTGAACATGATTTTTGAATGACTACCTGATCTCTGTACCCCACACATACAATTATCTGTAAGGTCCGACAGTCGAGCAGTGAATTTCAAACACAGATTCAACCACAAACACCAGGGAGGTTTTCCAGTGCCTCGCAAAAAAAGCTAGCTATTGATGGGTAAAAAGCAGACATTGAAAATACCTTTCAGGATGGTGAAGTTATTAATTACACTTTGGATGGTGTATCAATTCAAACAATCACTACATAAATACAGGCGTCCTTCCTAACTCAGTTGCCGGAGAGAAGTAAACCGCTCAGAGATTTCACCATGAGGCCATTACAAACTGTGTAATGGCTGTGATAGGAGAAAACATTGTAGTTACTCCACAATACAAACATAAATGACAAAGAGAAAAGGAAGCTTGTACAGAATAAAAATATTCTAGAACAGGCATCATGTTTGCAATAAGGCACTAAAGTAAAACTGCAAAAAATGTGTCCAAGCTATTTATTTGTCCCGAATACAACGTGTTATGTTTGGGGAAAATCCAATACAACACATTACTGAGTACCACTCCATAATTTCATGCATAGTTATGGCTGCATCATGTTATGGGTATGCTTGTAATCGTTAAGGACTGGATCAAAAATGTACTGAATGAAGCTAAGCACATGCAAAATCCTAGAGGAAAGCTTGGTTCAGTCTGCATTCCATCAGGCACTGGCAGATAAATTCACCTTTCAGCAGGACAATAACCTAAAACACTATGCCAAATCTACATTGGAGTAGCTTACCAAGAAGACCGTGAATGTTTCAGTGGCCGAGTTATAGTTTTCACTTAAATCAGCTAGAAAGTCTTTGGAAAAATCTGAAAATGGTTGTCTAGCAATGATCAACAACAAATCAACAACCAATTTTACAGAGCTTGAAGAATTTTGAAAAGAATAATGGGCAAATGTTGCACAATCTAGGTGTGGAAAGCTCTTAGACTTACCCAGAAAGACACAGCTGTAATTGCTGCCAAATGTGATTCTAACATGTATTTACTCAGGGGGTTGAATACTGATCTAATCAAGATATATTCGTGTTTTATTGTTCATTCATGTTTTACAAATATTAGAATTTTACTTCTACTTTGACAGAGTATTTTGTGTATATCTTTGACAAAAAATGACAAATCTATTTGAATCCCACTTTGTAACACAACAAAATGTGGAAAAAGCCAAGGGGTGTGACTACTTTCTTAAGGCACTGTATATATTGCCCACCGTTTGGGAACCACTGCCCTAGAGGCACCAATTCATCCAACTTTAGAGAGCCTTATGAAATATGAATATGCACAGATCTCTTTCTCGTCACCATCAGTTGTAGGGTTTCTGCACTGAGACTGTAACTCATCTTGCCATAATATGTAGACCTGTACTGTATCATTCGACCCACATCTCTTTGGCTGCGTTCCAATAGTCTTATTTCACAGGGTTTGGGTTGATTCCATTTCAACTAAATGTTATTTAGGATAATGTATTTCAATTGATGAATTTCTTTTTTATTCAGGGCACAAATGACTTTTGCATAAATCCTTATGTCCTTATGTCAGTAAGGATGTCAGTAAGACACTTGCATGGAAATTTGACTTTCAAATATTATCCTTATTGACTACAAATTCATCAAGATTTACTTGATTTTTGATACTTGAGGTGTTAACTTAATATACAGTACAAAATGTCATATGAGCTGATCCTGGCAGTTAATGTGTATTTTGGTTTATTTCAATCAAACCTACATTGCAGTTTTTACACAGTAGAATATAAACATGACCTTTCTTCCAGTGGACTAGGATAAAAGGCAGAATAAGACGTGTGCACATTTCAGAGTGGGAGATTGGAAAGGTAAGGGCGCAGATTGCAAGTAGTCAGAATACCACCTTGGGGCAGTAGATATTATAAACAAGGCTTCATCTCTCTCCCTCCTTACCTATATATGTCTCTACCTCCCTCAGGCAGGCTGTCCCTGGCATTAATCCAGTTGTTCTATGTACTGTATATACTAAGTACATAGTGCTGTCACTATACAGTATGTGCTAAAGCAGGGTTTCCCAAACTCAGTCCTAGGGACCCCAAGGGGTGCACATTTTGGTTTTTGCCCTAGCACTACACAGCTGATGGATATAAACTACTAATCATCAAGCTTTGATCATTTAAATCAGAAGTGTAGTATTAGGGCAAAAAAACAAAACGTGAGGTCCCAAGGGCCGAGTTGGGCAAACTCTGTGCTAAGGCTTCATCCATCTCCTACCCATTTCTCTCTCTTGCTCTACCTCCCTCAGGTGGGCTGGCCCTGGCATTAGTCCAGTTCTTCTATGTGAAGTACCTGGTTCTGTTTGGTGTTCCGTCTCTGCTAGCTGGACTGGATGGGCTGGCCCCCCCGAAGCTACCACGCTGTGTCAGCATTATGCACAGTTTCACAGGAATGTGGAGGTGAGGCTGGAACACACACACACACACACACACACAGGCGCACTGTCGCACACAATCTATTTTAAGTCTGATCACTGCTGCTCTTGAGATGAGGCTGTAGTAGGATCTTCATTTGAGACTGTTTGCTACAGCAGGAAAATAATCTGCAATAGAAAATGTGAATTATTTTGTTCATTTTATAATTAATGGACATTTTTTGTAGGGTTTGATAAAAAAAACTTTTGGAAGGGAAAATCAAGTTTTAAATTTCAGTGGAAATTACAAACTTCAGAAGCCTTTTTAAAACCTCAAATACACTATAAGTTTAAAATGTCCTGCATTGCAAGAAAGTTCTCCAGCAACAGAGGGATCAAATTAAGATCCTACATTTGTATACAACCAGTGCCTTTTTATCTTGGCCTGCAACAAAACGAGACAAGATTGTCAGTTTAAGAGTCTGTCTGTGTCTGTGTGCGCATGCCTGCGTGTGTGTGTTTTGAGATTCAGTTTCTACTGCGTCAGCAGGTAAGCTTGATACGGCTTGCTAGATCCATTGTAGGCATCAAACAAGCCAATCCGTCTCATTTGATTACAAAGCTGATATAAGTGCTGTGCCAAACTTTTACTACAGGTGGCAGAGTAGCCTAAGTATGTCAACCAATTGAAAGTCTTGGGAATTTAATCTCAATAGAACACACAATGCTCATCAATGCCATTTGACATATTACATAAGTCTTTAATAATGTGTAGAAATGCCATATTTGATGGCTGGGTCATGATGGCCTGGTTCATGTCCTATTTTTACTTTAGGCTGACAAAGACCATGTAGGCTGAGTGGCTGATCTTGGGTTGTTCCTAAAAGGCTTTAATGGGAAGCATGTAACAGGTCTTATGTTGGCTTTCATGTCGAAACCATGGGTGTTCTCTTAGATTCAGTGATCTCTTACACTAGCGGGTGTTCTTGTTCAAGAAGTAATGGGGAAATGCGTCTGTTCTTTTTTGGTCTCAGGTGAGAAAGCTGAAAAAAAAAAAAACTATATATATATATATATATATACATACACATATATATATATATATATACACACACACACACACACACACACACACACACACACACACACACACACACACACACACACACACACACACACACACACACACACACACACACACACACACACACACACACACACACACACACACACACACACACACACACACATCTATATATACAGTGCCTTGCGAAAGTATTCGGCCCCCTTGAACTTTGCGACCTTTTGCCACATTTCAGCCTTCAAACATAAAGATATAAAACTGTATTTGTTTGTGAAGATTCAACAACAAGTGGGACACAATCATGAAGTGGAACGACATTTATTGGATATTTCAAACTTTTTGAACAAATCAAAAACTGAAAAATTGGGCGTGCAAAATTATTCAGCCCCTTTACTTTCAGTGCAGAAAACTCTCTCCAGAAGTTCAGTGAGGATCTCTGAATGATCCAATGTTGACCTAAATGAATAATGATGATAAATACAATCCACCTGTGTGTAATCAAGTCTCCGTATAAATGCACCTGCACTGTGATAGTCTCAGAGGTCCGTTAAAAGTGCAGAGAGCATCATGAAGAACAAGGAACACACCAGGCAGGTCCGAGATACTGTTGTGAAGAAGTTTAAAGCAGGATTTGGATACAAAAAGATTTCCCAAGCTTTAAACATCCCAAGGAGCACTGTGCAAGCGATAATATTGAAATGGAAGGAGTATCAGACCACTGCAAATCTACCAAGACCTGGCCGGCCCTCTAAACTTTCAGCTAATACAAGGAGAAGACTGATCAGAGATGCAGCCAAGAGACCCATGATCACTCTGGATGAACTGCAGAGATCTACAGCTGAGGTGGGAGACTCTGTCCATAGGACAACAATCAGTCGTATATTGCACAAATCTGGCCTTTATGGAAGAGTGGCAAGAAGAAAGCCATTTCTTAAAGATATCCATAAAAAGTGTCGTTTAAAGTTTGCCACAAGCCACCTGGGAGACACACCAAACATGTGGAAGAAGGTGCTCTGGTCAGATGAAACCAAAATTGAACTTTTTGGCAACGATGCAAAACGTTATGTTTGGCGTAAAAGCAACACCCTTAACACACCATCCCCACTGTCAAACATGGTGGTGGCAGCATCATGGTTTGGGCCTGCTTTTCTTCAGCGGGGACAGGGAAGATGGTTAAAATTGATGGGAAGATGGATGGAGCCAAATACAGGACCATTCTGGAAGAAAACCTGATGGAGTCTGCAAAAGACCTGAGACTGGGACGGAGATTTGTCTTCCAACAAGACAATGATCCAAAACATAAAGCAAAATCTACAATGGAATGGTTAAAAAATAAACATATCCAGGTGTTAGAATGGCCAAGTCAAAGTCCAGACCTGAATCCAATCGAGAATCTGTGGAAAGAACTGAAAACTGCTGTTCACAAATTCTCTCCATCCAACCTCACTGAGCTCGAGCTGTTTTGCAAGGAGGAATGGGAAAAAAATTCAGTCTCTCGATGTGCAAAACTGATAGAGACATACCCCAAGCGACTTACAGCTGTAATCGCAGCAAAGGTGGCGCTACAAAGTATTAACTTAAGGGGGCTGAATAATTTTGCACGCCCAATTTCAGTTTTTGATTTGTTAAAGTTTGAAATATCCAATAAATGTTGTTCCACTTCATGATTGTGTCCCACTTGTTGTTGATTCTTCACAAAAGAATACAGTTTTATATCTTTGTTTGAAGCCTGAAATGTGGCAAAAGGTCGCAAAGTTAAAGGGGGCCGAATACTTTCGCAAGGCACTGTATATATGTATGTATATATATGTGTGTGTATATATGTATGTGTATATATATATATATAAAAAAATCTAATTTTATTTGTCACATACACATGGTTCAGATGTTAATGCGAGTGTAGCGAAATGCTTGTGCTTCTAGTTCCGACTATATATATAGATAGATAGATATAGATATATATCTATCTATATACACATATCTATATACACATATCTATATATATATATATATATATGCGCAGTGCATTAGGAAAGTATTCAGACCCCTTGACTTTTTCCACATTTTGTTACGTTACAGCCTTATTCTAAAATGGATTAAATAACTTTTTTTTCTCATCAATCTACACACAATACCCCATAATGACAAAGCAAAAACAGGTTTTGCAAATGTATAATTTTTTTTTTAAAGAACTTATTTGCGTAAGTATTCAGAGCCTTTGCTATGAGACTCAAAATTGAGCTCAGGTCAAAGTCAAATAAAATTGTATTTGTCATATGCGCCGAATACAACAGGTGTAGACCTTAATGTGAAATGCTGGTTTATACAAGCCCTTACCAACAATACAACAATACAGTTCAAGACATAGTTAAGAAAATATTTACTAAAATAAAATAAAAAATAAAAAGTTACACAAAATAACAATATTGAACTACATTCAAGGAAGCAACATCTCAAGACATCAGTCAGGAAGTTGAAGCTTGGTAGCAAATGGGTCTTGCAAATGTACAATGACCCCAAGCATACTTCCAAAGTTAGAAAATAGAACATTTGTGGGCAGAAATGAAAAAGCGTGTGCGATCGAGGAGGCCTACAAAACTGACTCAGTTACACCAGCTCTATCAGGAGGAGTGGGCCAAAATCCACCCAATTTATTAAGGGAAGCTTGTGGAAGGCTACCCAAAACGTTTGACCCAAGTTAAACAATTTAAAGGCAATGCTACCAAATAGTAATTGAGTGGATGTAAACTTCTGACCCACTGGGAATGTGATGAAATAAATAAATGCTGAAATAAATAATTCTCTACTATTATTCTGACATTTCACATTCTCAAAAAAAAGTGGTGATCCTAACTGACCTAAGACAGGGAATTTTTTACTAAGATTAAATGTCAGGAATTGTGAAAAACTGAGTTTAAATGTAGTTGGCTAAGGTGTATGTAAACTTCTGACTTCAACTGTAGGTCCTGGGTGGTAGGAAGCTTGGCCCCAGTAATATACTGGGCCGTGCGCACTACCCTCTGTAGGACCTTGCGGTCAGATGCCGAGCAGTTCCAATACCAGTCAGTGATGCAACCAGTCAGGATGCTCTCGATGGTGCAACTGCAGAACCTTTTGAGGATCTGAGGACCCATGTCAAGTCTTTTCAGTCTCCTGAGGGGGAAAAGGTGTTGTCATGCCCTCTTCACAACTGTCTTGGTGTGTTTGGACCATAATCGTTTGTTGATGTGGACACCAAGGAACTTGAAGATCTTTACCCGCTCCACTACAGCCCCGTCAATGTGAATAGGGGAGTGTTGGGCCCTCTTTTTCCTATAGTCTGCATTCAGCTCCTTTGTCTTGCTCACATTGAGGGATTGTTTTTGTCCTGGCACCACACTGCCAAGTCTCTGACCTTCCTATAGGCTGTCTCATTGTAGTCAGTGAACAGGCCTACCACTGTCTAAAGCAAACCTAATGATTTTGTTGGAGTCGTGCTTGGCTACGTAGTCGTGGATGAACAGGGAGTACAGGAGTGGATTAAGCACGCACCCCTGATGGGCCCCCGTGTTGAGGATCAGTGTGGCAGATGTGTTGTTGCCTACCTTTACCACCTGGGGGTGGCCCGTCAGGAAGTCCAGGGTCCAGTTGCTGAGGGAGGTGTTTAGTCCCAGGGTACTTAGCTTAGTGATGAGCTTTGTGGGCGCTATGGTGTTGAATGCTGAGCTGTTGTCAATGAATAGCATTCTCACATTAGTGTTCCTTTTGTCCAGGTGGGAAAGGGTAGTGTGGAGTGCGATTGAGATTGCGTCATCTATGGATCTGTTAAGCGGTATGTGAATTGGAGTGGGTCTAGGGTTTCCGTGATGATGGTGTTGTGAGCCATGACCAGCCTTTCAAAGCACTTCATGGCTACTGACGTGAGTGCTACTGGCGGTAGTCATTTACGCAGGTTACCTTCACTTTCTTGGGCACAGGTGCATCCTGTTTCCTTTGATCATCCTTGGTGATTCTACAACTTGATTGAAGCCTGCCTGTTGTATATTTTATTGATTGGACATGATTTGGAAAGGCACACACCTGTCTATATAAGGCCCCACATTGACAGTCCATATCATAGCAAAAATCACGCCATGTGGTTGAGGGAATTGTCCCTAGAGCTTCGAGACACGATTGTGTCAAGGCACATCATTTATTTGTATTTATTTTATTTGACCTTTATTTAACTAGGCTAGTAAGTTAAGAACAAATTCTTATTTTCAATGACGGCCTAGGAATAGTGGGTTAACTGCCTTGTTCGGGGGCAGAACGACAGATTTTTACCTTGTCAGCTCAGGGATCCGCTCTTGCAACCTTTTGGTTGCTAGTCCAACGCTCTAACCACTTGACTACCTGATGCTCCGGAATTGGGGAAGGGTACCAAAAACTTTCTGCAGCGTTGAAGGTCCCCAAGAACACAGTGGCCTCCATCATTCTTAAATGGAAGAAATGTGGAACCACCAAGACTTCCAAGAGCTGGCAGCCCGCTAAACAGCAATCTGGGGAGAAGGGCCTTGGTCAGGGAGGTGACCAAGAACACGATGGTCACTCAAAGACCTCCAGTGTACCTCAACGGAGATGGAAGAGCCTTCCGGAAGGACAATCATCTCTGCAGCACTCCACAAAATCAGGCCTTGTGGTAGAGTGACCAGACATTCTCTCCTCAGTAAAAGGCACGTGATAGCCTGCTTTGAGTTTGACAAAAGGCATCTAAAGGACTGCCAGGCCGTGAGAAACAAGATTCTCTGGTCTGATGAAAACAAGATTGAACTCTTTGGCTTGAATGCCAAGCGTCACGTCTGGATGAAACCTGGCACCATCCCTACGCTGAAGCATGGAGCTGGCAACCTCATGCTGTGATGTTTTTCAGCAACAGGTACTACGAGATTAGCCAGGATCGAGCCAAAGATGAATGAAGCAAAGTACAGAGATCCTTGAAGAAAACCTGCTCCCGTGTGCTCAGGACCTCAGACTGGAGCGATGGTTCACCTTCCACCAGGACAAAGACCCTAAGCGGGAAAAGTCTCGGAATGTCCTTGAGTGGCCCAGCCAGAGCCCGGACTTGAACCCAATCGAACATCTCTGGAGAGACCTGAGAATAGCTGTGCAGTGACACTCCCAATCCAACCTGAAAGAGCTTGAGAGGATCTACAGAGAAGAATGGCCCACCTGTATTTAGGAAGTTTCTCCCAATTTTATAGTGTACAGATCCAAGAAGACTCGGGGCCGTAATCACTGTCAAAGGTGCTTCAACAAAGCACTGAGTAAAGGCTATGATTACTTATTTAAGTGTAATATTTCCTTTTTTAAATTTGTCATAAATTGGCAAAAATGTCTAAACCTTTTGCTTCGACAATATGTGGTATTGTGTGTTGATTAATGAGGGCAATTTAAAAAAAATCCATTTGGATTAAGGCTGGAACGTAATAACATTTGGAAAAAGTCAAGGGGTCTGAATACTTTCCGAATGTACTGTATGTAATCTACCGGCCAAATGTTTTAGAACACCTACTCATTCAAGGATTTTTCTTTGTTTACTATTTTCTACATATTCTGAAATATGCTGAGCACTTTTTGGCTGTTTTTTCTTCACCCCTGATGTCCTACTCATCCCAAACCATCTCGATTGGGTTGTGGAGGCTAAGTAATCTGATGCAGCACTCCATCACTCTCCTTCAATTCCACAATAACTACCTAATACGCACAAATCTAAGTAAAGGGATGGAATAAGAATATGTACATATAAATATATGGATGAGCAATGTCAGTGGCATAGATGCAATAGATGGTATAAAATACAGTGTATATACAAATGGGTTGAGTAATGCAAGATATGTAAACATCATTCTTGAAGTAGAATTATTAAAGTGACTAGTGATCATTTTATTAAAGTGGCAAATGATTTCAAGTCTGTATGTAGGCAGCAGCCTCTGTTAGTGATGGCTGTTTAGCAGTCTGATGGCCTTGAGATGGAAAATATTTTTTAGTCTCTCGGTCCCAGCTTTGATCTCACCTCATGGATGATCGCAGGGTGAACAGGCAGTGGCTCCGGTGGTTGATGTCCTTGATGATCTCTTTGGCCTTCCTGTGACATCTGGTTCTGTAGGTATCCTGGAGGGCAAGTAGTTTGCAACCCGGTGATGCGCTGTGCAGAACGCACCACCCTCTGGAGAGCCCTGTGGTTCTGGGTGGGGCAGTTGCCGTACCAGGCAGTGATAAAGCCCAACAGAATGCTCTCAATTGTGCATCTGTAAAAGTGTGTGAGGGTTTTAGGTGACAAGCCAAATTTTTTCAGCCTCCTGAAGTTGAAGCCTCCTGAGGTTGTGCTGTTGCACATTCTTCACCACACCATCTGTGTGGGTGAACCATTTCAGTTTGTCAGTGATATGTATGCCAAGGAACTGAAAACTTTCCATCTTCAATACTGCTGTCCCATGGATGTGGATAGGGGGGTGCTATGGTGTTTCCTGAAGTCCACGATCATCTCCTTTGCTTTGTTGACGTTGAGTGAGAGGTTGTTTTCCTGACACCACACTCCGAGAGCCCTCACCACCTCCATGTAGGCTATCTCGTCATTGTTGGTAATCAAGCCTACTACTGTTGCGTCATCTGCAAACTTGATGATTCAGTTGGAGGTGTGCTTGTCCATGCAGTCATGGGGGGAACAGGGAGTACAGGAGGGGGCTGAGCACCCATCCTTGTGGGGCCCCGGTATTGAGGATCAGCGAAGTGGAGATGTTATTTCCTACGTTCACCCCTTGTGGGTGGCCGTCAGGAAGTCTAGGACCCAATTGCACAGGGTGGGTTGAGACCCAGGGCCTCAAGCTTAATGATAAGCTTGAAGGGTACTATGGTGTTGAATGCTGAGCTATAATTAATTAACAGCATTCTTACATAGGTATTCCTCTTGTCCAGATGGGATAGGGCAGTGTGCAGGTGATTGCATCGTCTGTAGACCTATTGGGGCGGTAAGCAAATTGAAGTGGGTCTAGGGTGACAAGTAAGGTGGAGGTGATATGATTCTTGGCTAGTCAAGAATGAAAAACCGCTTCTATTACAAGGCCATCAGACAGTTAAGCAGCCATCACTAGCATAGAGAGGCTGCTGCCTACATACAGACTTGAAATCATTGGCCACTTTAATAAATGGAACACTAGCCACTATAATAATGCCACTTTTTTAATAATGTTTACATATCTTGCGTTACACTTCTCATATGTATAAACTGTATTCTATACTATCTATTGAATCTTAGCCTATGCCGCTCTGACATTGCTCATCCATATATTTATATATTATTCCATTCCTTTACTTACATTTGTGTGTATTATGTATTTGTTGTGGAATTGTTAGATATTACTTGTTAGATATTGTTGCATTGTACGAACTAGAAGCACAATTATTTCGCTAGACTCTCAATAACATTGGCTAACCATGTGTATAACATCTCTCAATAACATCTGCTAACCAACATTTTATTAAATGCATTACCCTTTCGTTCAATTGCAGAAACCATTTCTACTAGTCCCCTCTTGCTATGTTGGTGTGTGTGTGTGTGCAATAAAGTGTGTTCTGTACATCTGTCGTCTACTCGTCATTACCACACCTTCGAATTGAGGCTCAGGGAGTTTTGTACCTATATTTAACAGGCACCTCTTTCGGAGGCCAACACTAATTGGTGGCGCTATTTTCATGGTCCTTCAAGCCGGATAAGGAAGTATACTATGGCGAGATGATGAACTGACTCAGCTCTAGAGATGCATGGCCTGCCTCACTGAAAGATGCCTAGCCTGCCTCAGTGGGAGAACTACCTCCACCAGCATTAAGGACACGAACCGTCCCAACTCCTACTGGACAGCGTGGCTTTATGGGCATCATGAGCACCTTGTCCTGCACCTCACGCTCCATCCATTTTAATGAAGGGTTGGCATCATGGAGCGGCGAGCCTCTGTCCGAGTCTGGTGCCGTCCAGCTACCAGACCCTGTTATATGGTGTTACAGTCCTCAAGTAATAATGGAAGTTTGATTTAATTTATCTTGCCCCTCAGCTCCTGCCGTGTGCGTTTCTGATTCATAACTGACAGATTTATTGGCACTTCCACTTCAGGTAAACACAGGCAAATTAAATGTACGTATAGTAGACACGAAAGGAGGGGATAGTGGGTGAAGATAAGGGGCTGCGGGAGAGGAGGGAGTTGTGATGAACCTCTGTGAAAAATGAGCCCTTAAAGGATACTGATTGCTACAGGAAATGTAGGATTTGGCCGGTGGCTCGGCTCGGGTTCTGTGGTGTCTAACATGGTTTTGGCTGCTGGTGTTGACACTGACGCTGTCCTGCCCCCGGTCTTGGCACGGACTCCCAACTGTTCACTACTGAGCTCCGGTCACCTGAAATAGAAAGGGAATATTGGAGTCAGAAGGGATTTTTGAAATGTCATAGGATAATAGAGTCGGTGCATGTGCATGCATGCTTGTGCACGTTCCAATGTGTAATAGCTGACCAGGCTCCAAGATACTCTGCTGTCTGCCAAAGGCACCAAGTGTGGTGTTAAGTTAAGTGAATGATTTGTCTAATATGTCTGCGTTTAGTTGCTGCTGAATCTGAGCCATGAATTACCTTGGACAGGTTTATCTGGCAAGCCTCTCTTTATGTTTGCTAAACAGATGGAGGTAATGATGGGGATTTGATGAGAGCGAGCGAGCAATGCAGCCTCCCTACAGTATGCCAGTCTCCTGATTGCCTATTAATTCACTGACACTGAAGAGCGGTTGTGCTGACTCATACCTTTGTCGTGCTCGTGCGCACACACACTTGCTTGCACACGCCAGTGGCATAATTAGGCCTGGGTATGATCCAGCACCTATGTGAGTTTCCATAAACACACATCACTTGCGCTATGCAGTATATTTTCGTTTTACTGACACATTGTTATGACTAAAATAAACAATACAATATAATGCGCTAGGCAGTAGCAGGCACTGCAAGAAGCGCCTGGAGTGACACAGTGCCTGCTAGTTAAGATTTCACAACGTAGTGAACCGCTCACATCACACTGTTTTAAAATGAGCAATGTTGAGGTGGTAAAACTGACCAAATTAATCAGAGGTATTATAACCTATTCCATTATACTAGTAAACATGCTTGGCTCATGTCTGTTATTTCCATATAGGCTATGTAACTATTTGTAAAAAACTGCCCATTTATTAAATTGGTGAAAATATTTCATTGAGCTTTTATTTTTATGCATTTTTTTCACTTAGCTACTTACTTTTTTAAATTGTAAAATTGTCGAGAGCTTAACCTGAAAGTAAGTATCTCATTGCAATGTATACTCAATGTATATCGTGTAAATGACAGTGCTGCGAGATCATGTATTTTCAGGTAGAGAGATACTCTACCTCGCGAAGCAACATCTGCTCTCTGTCACATCACGATTCATCATTCTTCTCTCTTCTGTAGCAAGCGTAAAGAAACGGACTGGACAAGTAGATGCACGTTGGGATTATGGTCATTGTAGAAGATTGGCATGTTGAAACTACATTGTGCCGCTATTTCCGGTGGATTTCTGAACATAACGTGACAAACAAACGGAGGTATTTTGGGTATAAAAATAATCTTTATGGAACAAAAGGAACATTTGCTGTCTAACTGGGAGTCTCGTCAGTGAAAACATCTGAAGATCATCAAAGGTAAACGGTTAATTTGATTGCTTTTCTGATTTTCATGACCAAGCTTCCTGCTGCTAGCTCAACATAATGCTATGCTAGGCTATCGATAAACATACACAAACGCTTGTCTTGCTATCGCTTTAAAGCATAATTTCAAAATCTGAGACGACAGGGTGATTAACAAAAGGCTAAGCTGTGTTTTGCTATATTTCACTTGTGATTTCATGAATATGAATATTTTCTAGTAAGATTATTTGACCATTGTTCTATGCTAATTAGTGTAGTTGCTGACAATTCTCCCGGATCCGGGATGGGTAGTTTCATTAACACAGGTGTGAGTGTTGACGAGAACAAGGCTGGAGATCACTCTGTCATGCTGATTGAGTTCGAAAAACAGACTGGAAGCTTCAAAAGGGCGGTGACTCTTTCAATCATTGTTCTTCCTCTGTCAACCATGGTTACCTGCAAGCACACACATGCAGTCATCATTGCTTTGCACAAAAAGGGCTTCACAGGCAAGGATATTGCTGCCAGAAAGATTGCACCTAAATCAACCATTTATCGGATCATCAAGAACTTCAAGGAGAGCGGTTCAAATGTTGTGAAGAAGGCTTCAGGGTGCCCAAGAAAGTCCAGGAAGTGCCAGGACCGTCTCCTAAAGTTGTTTCAGCTGCGGGATTGGGGCACCACCAGTACAGAGCTTGCTCAGGAATGGCAGCGGGCAGGTGTGAGTGCATCTGCACGTACAGTGAGGCGAAGACTTTTGGAGGATGGCCTGGTGTCAAGAAGGGCAGCAAAGAAGCCACTTCTATCCTGGAAAAACATCAGGGACAAACTGATATTGTGCAAAAGGTACAGGGATTGGACTGCTGAGGACTGGGGTAAAGTCATTTTCTCTGATGAATCCCCTTTCCGGTTGTTTGGGGCATCCGGAAAAAAAGCTTGTCTGGAGAAGACAAGGTGAGCGCTACCATCAGTCCTGAGACCATTGATGTGTGGGGTTACCATCAGTCCTGAGACCATTCTCCCAACCATCCAGGAACCATTTGGTGACGAACAATGCCTTTTCCAGCATGATGGAGCACCTTGCCATAAGGCACAAGTGATAAATAAGTGGCTCAGGGAACAAAACATCAATATTTTGGGTCCATGGCCAGGAAACTCCCCAGACCTTAATCCCATATGAAAACTTGTGGTCAATCCTCAAGAGGGCAGGTGGACAAACAAAAACCCACAAATTCTGACAAACTCCAAGCATGCCATCAGTGTGGCCCAGAAGTTAATTGACAGCAGGGCAGATTGCAGAGGTCTTGGAAAAGAAGGGTCAAAACTGCAAATATTGACTCTGCATCAACTTCTTGTAATTGTCAAAAACCTTTTACACTTATGAAATGTTTGTAATTATACTTCAGTATTCCATAGTAACATCTGACAAACATATCTAAAGATACTGAAGCAGCACATTGTGTGGAAATTAATATTTGTGTCGGGCCCTCAAAACTATTGGCCATGACTGTAAATCGAACCATAACCTTAGCAAGCATTTGCTTATTAACAGACAGTATGACTATCTGTAGAGCATCTACAAATCTGGACTATCCAAATAAAGTGTGAGAATTTGTTTAAAGTGGGCTTTAAGGAGTGTCTGTTGAATGGCATAAAATGGTTTTTATGCCAGTGGGACCAGAAGACTGCTATTGGTTGTTCACTGTGAGATAACAGTAGTAATATAGAGTCCATAACCGAGAGGTAGGGATTATCTAGAGGGCCTCAGGGCAGTCACACTAACATCAAACAGACTACTGGATTCACTTTCAACTGACTCCAACTGTGTGTGTGTGTGCTTGTGACTGGGCCAGTGTGAGTCACGAGTCAAGCACGCCTCACATATCTATGAATGTTTGATGTGTGTCAGACTGACACTAGATACAATCCTATTGAGTTGCACCCTCTCCTGCTGAACATCCGGTCCTAATGGCCTGGTACTCAGGACTCTATTGTCTCTCGAACCACTTTGACATCAATGCAAATGCTATTGAAAATCACATCAGGCACTTATCATCAAAACAGTATTTGGTAGTTATTAGGATCCCCATTCACTGCTGCAAAAGCAGCAGCTACTTGTCCTGGAGTCCACATGAAACATGACCTATTACATAGTACAGAACATTATTAGTCAAGGACTGGAATACGTACATTTAAAATGTTACACACAGCCTATATATCAGTACATGCATACTATCTAGGTCTAATACATAATACATAGTACAGAACATTATTAGTCAAGGACTGGAATACATTTTAAATGTCACACAGCCTACATATTACATTCACACTATCTAGGTCTAATACATAGTACATAAAATTATTAGTCTTCACAGTCCCCTTTATGCAGTGTTGTTTTATCTGTTTTTTTAACTGTTTATTGCTAGCTTGCG
This sequence comes from Oncorhynchus gorbuscha, assembly GCF_021184085.1. NCBI lineage: Eukaryota > Metazoa > Chordata > Actinopteri > Salmoniformes > Salmonidae > Oncorhynchus > Oncorhynchus gorbuscha. The sequence continues at coordinate 76,970,663 of NC_060178.1, read as the reverse complement.
TTACTTGAGGTGGCGCAGAGTTCCATGTAGTAGTGGCTCTATTTAATACTGTGCCTTTCCCAGCCTCTATTCTGGACCTGGGGACTGAAGAGACCTCTGGTTGCATGTGTTGTGTGTCTGAACTGTTTGCCAACTGTTTGAACAGACATTTCGGTACCTTCAACACCTCGCACAAAGACCAATGGTGTTGCAGTCGATCTCTCCTCAACTTTGAGCCAGGAGAGTCTGACATGCATTTTACTGACACTTTTCTTCCGTGTGCATCTAAGTGCAATACGAGCTGCTTTGTTCTGGACCAACTGCAATTGCTGCACATGACCACACAGCTGGGCAGTAGCCCAGGTGCGACAAAACTAAGGCCTGTAGAACCTGTCTGATCAAATGAGATGTTTGAAGTAGCCTCAACTGATCGGCAGGAAATCACGCGGCCTCCATTCGCTATTCGAGTGCACAAAGATGACGTCTTTTTTCACCGTTCCTGCATATTTGATAATGGGCCAGTCTATATTGAAACAAATGTTACATATTAGTGAAGACAATATTACATTGAGAATAGTCTGATGGCTGAAAATATGATCACTTGATTCGAGAACAGCTGTGCAGCCTGAGGCAAGGAACAGAGCACAAGCTTTTTTTTGCTAATTTCTCAAAAGAAAAGTTGCCAAGTTGCCAAATAACTCTAAATCTAGAATATAGCACCTGTTTCAAATGATCACATTTAAGCTCAACATGCCATTTCATATGCACACTCTCCCCATAATGGAAATAATATTTTTTATTTTATTCAGCCAAGTTCAGTTATTTTCTTCTTGCTATAAAATCATATAAAATGACACTGGACTTAGAAGCAAGAACAAGCCTACAACCTATGGCACAGAGCATAGCCAGATAGCATAGACCTGCATTAGGCCAACTCATTTTTTGTTCTTCTGAAATACATGTAATTCATATTATGTTTCTTTAGACCTGACTAAAATAAATAATGGATGTATTGTGATGGTGTATATTAAATTTTTTATTAGACTTTTTAAAGATGTAGATGTTCCAAAGGTGAGCATCAGTGGCTTGTATGTGTGGAGGCCTGGAGATGCTAAACATGTTTGTTAGATAATGATCAATTACCGTGAGACCGGCAGTCTTTTGCATGATAATAACGGGCTGACAAAATTTCATGACCGCCACAGTCCAAGACACACATACACAATCCTTGTATCAAGACATAAAAATCCTTCTTTAACCAGTCTCCTCCCCTTCATCTAAACTGATTTGAAGTTGATTTAGCAAGTGACATCAATAAGGGATCATAGCTTTCACCTGGCCAGTCTGTCATGGGAAGAGCAGGTGTTCTTAATGTTTTGTATACTCAGTGTAGCGTGAAAAACCAAATAATATGGAATGTTGAGCCTTCATTCGTCCCTATTTTAATTTTCAGAAAAATCTTATTAAACACCAATAAATCCTCCATTCATATTGTTCTTGAAATTTTGGCTTTGGACTAAATCTATAGAAATATTAAATGCTGGGGCAAAATACTGCCATGATCCCAACTTTCTCTTCTCTCACTGTGCACCTGTTGAAACAGAAACATGTAGGAGTGTGGAGACAAAGGGATGGCAGATCATGAGAAAGTTAAAAGTAACAACAAAACAGATGTTTTATGTCATTGGTAGTTGTGTACTCTCATTTCCATCAACTGACAGACATGGTAACCAAATTTGGTAAAACGTGTATATCAAAGATTTCACCACCTTCCTATCTCCTTAATGTAAATATTTATTGTTTTCCAGACACTTTGACGTCGGGCTGTATCACTGGCTCATCAGGTAAGACTCAAATTTTCAACATTTCCTAAAAATGTGTATGATAATTTTAAATAGGGAAAACCTATATAGACAAATTAAGAGCAATTGTGTTAGAAATGCTATACCAAAGGATGACATTCGCGTAGACATTTGATGCCACATGATCGAAGTACAGTTGAAGTCGGAAGTTTACATACACTTAGATTGGAGTCATTAAAACTAGTTTTTTCAACCACTCCACAAATGTCTTGTTAATTAACAAACTATAGTTATGGCAAGTCGGTTAGGACATCTACTTTGTTGATGACACAAGTCATTGTTCCAACAATTGTTTACAACCAGATTATTTCACTTATAATTCACTGTTTCACAATTCCAGTGGGTCAGAAGTTAACTTAGTGTATGTAGACTGTGCCTTTAAACAGCTTGGAAAATTCCAGAAAATTATGTCAAGGCTTTAGAAGCTACTGATAGGCTAATGAACATAATTTGAGTCATTCGGAGGTGTACCTGTGGATGTATTTCAATGCCTCCCATCAAACTCAGTACCTCTTGGCTTGACATCATGGGAAAATCAAAATAAATAAGCCAAGACCTCAAAAACAAAATTGTAGACCTCCACAAGTCTGGTTCATCCTTGGGAGCAATTTCCAAATGCCTGAAGGTACCACGTTCATCTGTACAAACAATAGTATGCAAGTATAAACACCATGGGACTGCGCATACCAGTCAGGAAGGAGATGTGTTCTGTTTCCTAGAGATGAATATACTTTGGTGCGAAAAGTGCAAATCAATCCCAGAACAACGGCAAAGGACCTTCTGAAGATGCTGGAGGAAGCAAAAGTATTTATATCCACAGTAAAAAAAGAGTCCTATATCGCCAACCTGAAGGCCGCTCAGCATTGGAGGAAAAAGGGGGAGGCTTGCAAGCCGAAGAACACCATCCCAACCATGAAGCATGGGACTCCCAGCATCATGTTGTGGGGGTGCTTTACTCCAGGAAGGACTGGTGCACTTCACAAAATAGATGGCATCATGAGGGAGGACTATTATGTTGATATATTGAAACAACATCTCAAGACATCAGTCAGGAAGTTTAAGCTTGGTCGCAAATGGGTCTTCCAAATGGACAATGACCCCAAGCATACTTCCAAAGTTCTGGCAAAATGTGTGGGCAGAACTGAAAAAGTGTATGCGTGCAAGGAGGCCTACCCACCTGACTCAGTTACACCAGCTCTGTCAGGAGGAATGGGACAAAATTCACCCAACTTATTGTGGGAAGCTTGTGGAAGGCTACCTGAAACGTTTGACCCAAGATAAGCAATTTAAAGGCAATGCTACTGAATACTAATTGAGTGTATGTAAACTTCTGACCCACTGGGAATCTGAAATAAAATCTGAAATGAAAAATCCTCTCAACTATATTATTCTGACATTTCACATTCTTAAAATAAAGTGGTGATGTTAACTGACCTGAGATGTACATTTTCCTTGGATTAAATGTCAGGAATTGTGTGAAACTGAGTTTTAAATGAATTTGGCTAAGGTGTATGTAAACTTCCGACTTCAACTGTATGTGTAGAAATTTGTTACCACAAGATTGGAAAAATGCAACACAATGGAAAAATATGGTTTTGATGCCTTCCTGCAACATCAGCATGTTTCAAATTAACATGGTTGGAAAAAGTGAATTTGAAAAACTGTGGTATGAAATCAGTGTATTTCTTTCAAGCCTTTTAAATCTATTAGGGGTTCAAGCAGCGAAACTGGGTGAAATCCAATTGTATTTGTTGGCCTTCATTGTTTCGTTTCTCCGTGGATGTGGTGAAAAAATGAAAATTCCCATAAGGCCAAGGCAACTTGGCATGATGGTAAAGGCCCATGGGCTACACCCTTTCATGCAATGCCATGCTAATTGGCCAGATGGTAGCACTATAACAAGCAATTGAAAGTGCAATCTTTGAAAGGTCCTTCACCCCGTTTGCCAGTCATGAAATTCGATACATAGGCCCCTCTCCTCACAAGGAACAAATTTGGAACCATAAGGTCTGACAATATGGATTTTCTGCCATTTTAGAATTGTGAAAAACACTTAAAACACTACTCCTCTGATATATATATATAGAACAAGGTCTCTCATCACAATATTTTCTAAGCTAGCATCTCAAATAACATGTCCGCTACTGACCAATAAACATTCACGTGGGCATGGTCTGGCACATAAACAAGCATAAATCACACACAGATATTTGTATTGTAACAAGATTAGATACACATGTTCCAAACACTGTCAAGACAACATATGCATGCACCGTCTGATGGATCATGTGGTGGCGTTGTATCGGTCACATATCGGGCGGCAAAGTAGCCTAGTGGTTAGAGCGTTGGACTAGTAACCGGAAGTAAACCCCCGAGCTGACAAGGTACAAATCTGTCGTTCTGCCCCTGAACAGGCAGTTAACCCACTGTTCCTAGGCTGTCATTGCAAATAAGTTGTTCTTAACTGACTTGCCTAGTGAAAAAGGTAAAATAAAAAATAAAATGTTTATACTATCTTTTGATCTGTTTGACTGAGTGATTATGGTTGGCACACATGCTCGGGATGAGTGTAGCTAACCTGTAGAGTAAGGTTCAGTTTGGTCGCATGGTGACGCTGTTGGGCAAAAATAAGTATTGTAAAATATTGTGTTTGCATTGTATGTGTGAACTGCGGGGCTCAGAGTAGAACCTGTAAAACAATAATAACCAACCTGTGTTCAACTAGTATCTCTGTTCAAAAACACTGTTTGCGGTTTTTGTGGATTGTCCTTTCCTAATGTTCAGAGAGGAAGCGGTACATAAACCAAGTGAAGTTAACAAAGTGTACCTTGAAAGTGTGTATATATATGTTTTATTTATTTTAATTTTAACTACCACAGATATTTTATTGTGTTACCTTAAACTGCAGTTTCTGTGGGTGCTCGGCTTGGTTCGAAAAGATTCAAACACATACCTTACTTACATGAGATTCATTTTCACAATCAATGTGCTGAATCAGTGGGAAGCTTTTTTCCCCCCACACAACAAAAGCAGCATAGAAATATGGTGTTTGAGTTCCTCTATTAAATATGTGTCCTGGTACATTTGGGAAGCGCTGATTGTACTCCCTGTGAGCACATTCATTGTTGAATATTCAAGAGCTCAGTAAAATTCCCTGTACAAAAACACACGTCATTACTACCTACATAGGCTTGTGCCAATGTGGATCTCCAGCAAACAAAAGATGTTTGATCCCCTGCTGTATTTGCATGTATTCATTATTACGCTGTGTATTGCCATCACAGGTGAACCACTTGTGTGGCATATTTTTTTGTCTTTTTTTGTTGCTTTGTTCGAAAAATGCTCATCTCTTTGAATATGCGCATATAAAACACATGCATAATGAATCTGTGTTCATTTCTACTTTTAGTTTTTCTGTGTTTTTAATGATGGACAAAAAGCTCTGAATGTGTTAGTTTGGGCTGTGTGCTCGGTCTGGTGATTGCATTTGGAAAAAGGTTCCTCACCTTGGGTTACCACACCATCATTCTCAGGTCCGTCACCTGCCATAATGTCCCCAGTGAAGAGATCCATCAACCTAAACTTGAAGTGCCAGGTTCCCGGACCAAGATAAAGGCTAGTCCTGGACCAACCTATATATTTTCAATCGGCGGTCTCAATTGAAAATGAACTTTTACTGCAGGAATAGACCTATTCTGTGTTTTCCTGCCAAATTCAATCAAAACCAGTGACTAGAGAGAAAGCATTATTGTGCTATAAGAATGCAGTCATATAATTCAAATGCTTTGAATTATATACTGAACGAAAATATAAATGCACCTTAGCCAACTACAACTACATTTAAACTCAGTTTTTCACAATTCCTGACATTTAATCCAAGTAAAAAGTCCCTGTTTTAGGTCAGTTAGGATCACCACTTTATTTTAAGAATGTGAAATATCCGAATAATAATAGATGTCTTTCAGCTTTTCTGTGGGTCAGAAGTTTACATACACTCAATTAGTAATTGGTAGCATTGCCTTTAAATTGTTAAACTTGGATCAAATGTTTCGGGTAGCCTTCCACAAGCTTCCCACAATAAGTTGGGTGAATTTTGGCCCATTCTTCCTGACAGAGCTGGTGTATGTTTGTAGGCCTCCTTCCTCGCACACGCTTTTTCAGTTCTGCCCATTAATATTCTATAGGATTGAGGTCAGGGCTTTGTGATGGCCACTCCAATACCTTGACTTTAGCCATTTTGCCACAACTTTGGAAGTATGCTTGGGGTCATTGTCCATTTGGAAGACCCATTTGCGACCAAGCTTTAACTTCCTGACTGATGTCTTGAGATGTTGCTTCAATATATCCACATAATAGTCCTCCCTCATGATGCCATTTATTTTGTGAAGTACACCAGTCCCTCCTGCAGCAAAGCACTCCCACAGCATGATACTGCCACCCCCGTGCTTCACGGTTGGGATGGTGTTCTTCAGCTTGCAAGCATCCCCCTTTTTCCTCCAAACATAACGATGGTCATTATGTCCTAAAAGTTATATTTTTGTTTCATCGGACCAGAGGACATTACGCCAAAAAGTACAATCTCTGTCCCCATGTGCAGTTACAAACTGCAGTCTGACTTTTTTATGGCGGTTTTGGAGGCTTTTCCTTGAGCCATGGCATCATTTTCTGGCATTTTCAAGCTGTTTAAAGGCACAGTCAACTTAGTGTTTGTAAACTTCTGACCCACTGGAATTGTGATACAATGAATTATAAATTAAAACTGTCTGTAAACAATGGTTGGAAAAAGTACTTGTGTGATGCACAAAGATGTCGTAACCGACTTGCCAAACTAGTTTGTTAACGAGACATTTGTGGAGTGGTTGAAAATAGAGTTTTATGACTCCAACCGAAGTGTATTTAAACTTCCGACTTCAACTATGTTGATAAAATGCTTTGAACACTTGTAATAACACTATATAAAAGCTATCCATGACCATAATTATTATCCATATCCATGTTATAATGGAATTTAGGTACCCTCCAGCTCTGAACACTGATACAATGTCCATCTGTAGCGGTGTCCCTATCTTCCTCAAAGGTTTCTTCTGATTAAATGTTTTCTGATTGTGATGCTCAGCTCACCGTTGTCAACACCAAATTATATGCACAATGCCCACGTCCCCAGCTCGCCAAAGTGGTGCTGAAGTAGTTCTAATGCAGTTTTAAATCCGCTTTAATTGTCTAGCATCCCTGCATGTGTTAAAGGTCCTGTTCCACAGCTCTCTTAAGGCATTCAAATGGCTGTCTTCTCTCCCACGTAGGCTGCCTTGTTGCATTGTCGCCATCGTCTCCGCTCATACACCACTATAAGGCTTCATCAGCTCTCTTATTGCTACAATCTGGGATTCGATTATCAGTGGGTATACTGGATATTGTACATTTTAAAGACCAAAAATGTATGTACCAATCACAGACTGTACCTTTTTAAATGTTGTCACCATGCAAATAGCCTCAGCCCACCTGAAGGAGCTTGGAAAGCATGTAAAGGCTTGGAACACGTGATGGGGTGTTTAAACCAGTGCACGCACAGCTGTTAAACAAGATTCAATAAAATGAAGGGACAGAACACTTTATAGATCTAATTGCCTTATTAAAGGCGGTTGACTAAGTTCTATTACACATTTCGGGAACATGCTAACCTTGGTGACCATGCTTGTCAGGTAAATGCACTCTCTTTTTGTGATGTATTGTTTTGCGGTGCATTTCAATGGAAAATGCTGCCGTTTGTATTTAGGAAGGCCCCAAAATGCAGGCTCATCATTCAGATGCAGATGTTCCCACTGCAGCTGTCCAGCGCACACATACACACACACTCCCCAGCAGACTGTCAGTTAAGCCGCAGAACCCTAGCTAACTTTCTAATATAGCAGCACAGTGAGATAGTAGCGGACCTGAGTTCAAATACTATTTGAAATAATTTCAAAATGCCCTAGACTGCCTGGAGTGCCAGACGGGCATGGCTTTCCACTTGATACTTCCAATGCAACGGATAAGCTTAGTCAAGTTCAGCTAAAGCGTGGTTTAACACAGGTCTAAGCAGCAGCACGGTGAGATACTAGCGAGCAAGCGAATTACTGTTGTTCAAGCTGATGGTGACCAAAATGTACAAAAAAGGCTTGCTTCCCAAACACACATAATCCAAGAAACGTGGGCAGGCCTCTCTGGCCTAGAAGTTCTCACGCTGCCCTCGCCTGCGGTAACTCTAATAGCCCACCACTGTGCTCAATCAACACTTAACAAGACTTCCTGGCAGAGCACAGCACCTGATCCGGTTGCTGCTGCCACCTGGGGCTGGAGTTTTGGAAGTGATAGTGTAGTGTCTAATTGTGCTCTTAAGAACTCAACTACCAAACTATTCCATAACATTATGCATAGCAACAATCGCAAACAATGTGTCTGGGCCACAATTTGATTCAACAGTGAACAAACAGGATGATTGACAGAGTGTAGCTCTAACGATACAGCGAGTGTTGCTCTGGTAAGAACAGTGAGTGTCTGTCTGAAAGTGGGAGGTCTAATCTTTTTTAGGGCTGTGTTGGGAGATTGGGTGCAATCAGGTGTTGCTGTGTTACATTGACTGTATGTGTAAAAGCTGTGGTATAATCTGTGTTCACGATAGGAGGGCGTGATGTAAGATTTGGTGCCTGGTCGACTGCTGTCTCCCTTAGGGATTAGTGAGACGCCACAGGAGCAGAGTGGATGACAACAGGCAGCCTCCAAAACACAGTCGTTTTAATTGTTTAAGTGACACAGAGGAGATGACAAATCCACCCCCACACGCTCGAGAAAAGAAAAGCACACTTTCTAGTCTACGTTGGTGATATGTTTCTATGTTTATAGGCTAGATTTTGTTATGCTATTCTAATCTCAAACCGTTTTCTCAACTGCTCTCGCTCTCTTTCCCTCTCCTTTCTTTAAGAGGCTCTCTGTAACTTTACGTCTGTTTCCCTCATCCTATGGTTAGGTCTGCATCAGCTGATTGCAAAACAAAGACAATTCCAATCCAGGCACCTGCCTGTTCTCTTGTTTGATTCAAACACCTGTGAGTCTTGTTATTCTGTCTCTGTTGTGTGGCCTTCAATTTCCAATAATGACTTTTTCATGAAGGCTACCCACTACTGTTTCTACGAAGAAGAAATGGAACCATGCTGAATGTCAAGCTCTGCTAGTCCGGTTCAGACTGGCAATGAAATACAGACGTAGAAAAACAAAGAGGAATTAGGGAGCAAGAAGCTCTGCTCTGTGTTACCACGCATCCGCTACACAACCGGTCGGTTACCCCTCGTCTTACCCCAGAGACTGTATAGCCGTAGAACATCTGACAAATCCTTCCTTTCCAATATAGAGGTGTATCATTCATTGTAGTGGGTGTCTCTCTGCAGGCAAAGAGGTAGGGCTTTGTTTTTATGAAACACATTCATCACAGTGTAATTGTCTCTGCATCCCTGGTCTCGTTATGCACAAGGTGTTCTTACTGTTTGGCTGATGAGTATAGATTGAGTGTGGATGTTGCATTTACATTGAAATGGCAGATTTCAATGTACTGTACGATTTGAAATTAGATGTCCAGATATGTGGCCCTAAATCTAGTCCATCATTAGGAACCAAGAAACAACCATATGTTTTTGTTATTTTTTTCCTGCCCAATAACCGCAAGTAACTTTTAGATTTTATTACCCGTCAGAATATGTGAACACAGATGGTGCGAAGCAAATCAAATCAAATTAAAGAATTGGTCACATACACATGGTTAGCAGATGTTAGTGCGAGTGTAGCGAAATGCTTGTGCTTCTAGTTCCGACAATGCAGAAATAACCAACAAGTAATCTAGCTAACAATTCCAAAACTACTACCTTATAGACACAAGTGTAAGGGGATAAAGAATATGTACATAAAGATATATGAATGAGTGATGGTACAGAGCGGCATAGGCAAGATACAGTAGATGGTATTGAGTGCAGTATATACATATGAGATGAGTATGTGAACAAAGTGGCATAGTTAAAGTGGCTAGTGATACATGTATTCCATAAAGATGCAGTAGATGATATAGAGTACAGTATATATGTATACATATGAGATGAATAATGTAGGGTATGTAAACATTATATTAGGTAGCATTGTTTAAAGTGGCTAGTGATATATTTTACATTTCCCATTATTAAAGTGGCTGGAGTTGAGTCAATGTGTTTGCAGCAGCCACTCAATGTTAGTGGGTGCTGTTTAACAGTCTGATGGGCTTGAGATAGAAGCTGTTTTTCAGTCTCTCGGTCCCAGCTTTGATGCACCTGTACTGACCTCGCCTTCTGGATGATAGCGGGGTGAACAGGCAGTGGCTCGGGTGGTTGCTGTCCTTGATGATCTTTATGGCCTTCCTGTGACATCGGGTGGTGTAGGTGTCCTGGAGGGCAGGTAGTTTGCCCCCGGTGATGCGTTGTACAGACCTCACTACCCTCTAGAGCGCCTTACGGTTGTGGGCGGAGCAGTTGTCGTACCAGGCGGTGATACAGCCCGACAGGATGCTCTCGATTGTGCATCTGTAGAAGTTTGTGAGTGCTTTTGGTGACGAGCCGAATTTCTTCAGCCTCCTGAGGTTGAAGAGGCGCTGCTGCGCCGCCTTCACGATGCTGTCTGTGTGGGTGGACCAATTCAGTTTGTCTGTGATGTGTACGCCGAGGAACTTAAAACTTACTACCCTCTCCACTACTGTTCCATCGATGTGGATAGGGGGGGTGTTCCCTCTGCTGTTTCCTGAAGTCCACGATCAGGAGTGGAGCGTGCCCAATTTGACAGGAGCGAGTTTCCCAAAGGCTGGAGCTTTGGCCTTCTCGCCCGCTCCAATTTCGCTCCATAGCATTCCAGTAGTGCTCACTTCACGAGCTCAGGGCATGCCCGGCCCAGCATGCATTTGTAATCTACTTGTGTGCTGCTATAGCCACTTGCTTTAGCTACTGTCATAAAGTTCGCTAAATATTTTCATGAAGAAACTGATAAAACACACAGGTGAAAAATCAAGGTGACTTACAAAGAGGAGGACCAAGAGCAAGATGTCATGTCCACAACTAAAGAATCATTGTGTAATCTGAAAAGACAGCTATCCCGAAAGCACGATGGTGTAATGTCACTTAGTATGTGCACATGCTAAAAAGAAAGAAAGAAGGTGGGTAGCTAGCTAAGTCTGTCATTGTAGCAATGTATTTATAAACTAAAAATCAGATATCTTATAAGTTTTGTTCTCATTTTCATTATCTACACAATATCATACCATTATTGATTTTGGGGCGCGGCAGGGTAGCCTAGTGGTTAGAGCATTGGACGAGTAACCGACTGTTCCTAGGCCATCATTGAAAATATGAATTTGTTCTTAACTGACTTGCCTAGTCAAATAAAGGTAAAAATACATTTTAAAAATTGTCCCGATAGGCCTGGCATATTACCTCTTTCAGGGAGCTTTCCGCTTTGGGGATTCTCCGCAGCTGGCCTGCTCTCCAGGCCACCATCTTATGAGCCTGAAGCCACAGACTCTGGCCAAACACATGTTTAAAAAAATGTAGATGGATCCTAATAAGGCGTTTCTTTTTAAAATTTGTAATGAATTCTTAGTAAGTCACAGCCTATGTGCAATTTTTAGACCATAATGATTTGATTCAACGGGATGTTTAAATGCTGAGCGCTTGATGTCCCTGCCAGCCTAGTGTGTCGCAAATGCATCACAATGTATTTGATTTGGAGGTATAGCCTTGACATACAGTGGCAAGAAAAAGTATGTGAACCCGTTGGAATTACCTGGATTTCTACATCAAATTTGATCTAAGTCACAACATTAGACAAATATAGTGTGCTTAAACTAATAAAACACACATTTATTGTATTTTTCTTGTCTATATTGAATACATAATTTAAACATTCACAGTGTAGGTTGTGAAAAGTATGTGAACCCCTAGGCTAATGACTTGGAGTCAAATTGATGAGATGTTGATTAGAGCTGCGTTGCCCTATAAAAAACACTCACAAAATTTGAGTTTGCTATTCATAAGAAGCATTGCCTGATGTGAACCACGGCTCGAACAAAAGATCTCAGAGGACCTAAGATTAAGAATTGTTGACTTGCTGGTGCGCGATGAGACGAGGATATCCCTACCGGCCAAGCCCTCCCTAACCCGGACGACGCTAGGCCAATTTTGCGTCGCCCCACGACCTCCCGGTCGCGGCCGGTTACGACAGAGCCTGTGCGCCCTTAACCACTGCAGTGAATTATAAGTGAAATAAACAGTCTGTAAACAATTGTTGGAAAAATTACATGTCATGCACAAAGTAGATGTCCTAACCGACTTGCCAAAACTATAGTTTGTTAACAAGAAATTTATGGAGTGGTTGAAAAACAAGTTTTAATTACTCCAACCTATGTGTTGGTAAACTTCCGACTTTAACTGTACTTTCTCTTGCCTCTGTGTAATTTAAATAATATAGCCTAAATAATTCATTTTTGTTCCTTCTTGGCTACCGTCTGGCTCCTGACCTATTTAGAGTGTTTATGTGCTGTTTAATACGATATGTAGCCTATTTGAAATAATGAGTCCTTTTCCTGTTGTTTAGTAAAATACTTTTCATGCAAATCTTATGGTTTGGTTTCAATTCTTCAAAACCAAATGGTAGGTCCAGGTAGTCACAAAAATATACTGATAAAATATGTAAACGCATCATGAAACAATTTCAAAGATTTTAGTAAATTGAACTTAATTAGGCCCTAATCTATGGATTTCACATGACTGGGAATACAGATATGCATCTGATGGTCACAGATACCTTAAAAGAAATTGGCCTCACAATGGGCCTCAAGATCTCATCACAGTATGCATTTCTGTGCATTCAAATTGCCATTGATAAAATGCAATTGTGGTTGTTGTCCATAGTTTATGCCTGCCCATACCATAACCCCACTGCCACCATGGGGAACTCTGTTCACAATGTTTACATCAGCAAACCGCTCGCCCACACAACGCCATACACATGGACTGAGGTTGTGAGGCAAATTTCTCTTTGAGAAATGAACATTCAATTATCTGGCAACAGCTCTGGTGGACATTCCTGTTGTCTGCATGCCAATTGCACGCTCCCTCAACTTGAGACATCTGTGGTGTTGTGTGACAACTGTACATTCTAGAATGGCCTTTTATGGTCCCCAGTACAAGGTGCACATGTGTAATGATCATGCTGTTTAAACGGCTTCTTGATATGCCACACCTGGCAGGTGAATGGATTATCTTGGAAAATTAGAAATTCTCATTAACAGGGATGTAAACACATTTGAAACAAATAAGCTTTTTGTGCATATGGAACATTTCTGGGATATTTTATTTCAGCTCATGAAACATGGGACCAACACTTTACATGTTGTGTACTTTTGTTCAGGGTACATGGATGTTGGTTAAATTGTGATTTTAATGAATGGAGCGAATTTGCAGCAGCATTTATTTTTGAGTGAGTAGCTGTTTTTAGCGGAGCGGCTGGAAACCTGATCAACTGCACTCACATACTCTGTTACCTGGTAGCCCTGTGTTTTGTGTATAATATCTTTCTGAAGTCCATGCTACCCGTGGTTGCTGACTTTGTCGCCCTCCCTGTCCCAGGTACATTTACATCCCATTAGGAGGTTCTCACCATGGGCTGCTGTGGAAGATGCTGTCCATGGCTCTGGCATTTGGCTTTGTATGTTTCTGGCATGGAGGACATGACTACCTACAGTACTGGGCTCTGATGAACTGGGTCGGGGTGCTGGTGGAGAATGGAGTGACCATCCTCATCTCTTCTCCCCTCGTCTATCCATCTATTGTAAGTCACTGAAGTCTTTACTCACCTTAGCCCTCATCTACCCCTCCATTGTTTGTGAGAACACATGATTGATTGAATTAATGAAGGAATGTCACAGGTTTTGCAAACGTGTGCGGAAATGGACTGAACATATTGATTTGCTGGACATTGCCTTGTGTCTGTAGAACCGTCCCAACAATTTGGTTCTGAATTACGAACTGTTCCTCTAAGGCTCTTTGAAATGCATCTGGTCTTTCCATGTGGGTAGGGTTGATAGTGTCTGTGTGTGGGTGTTGGTGTCTGTCTGTGTTGGTGTCTGTCTGTATACAGTATGTTTAAACTAACGGCTCTAAGTTGACTGATTTACAGCAAAGCCATAAAAACGATGTGGGAGGACTTATCAGCTCAACCCACACACACACAAAAAGTGCTTAGTCGAGCCTGGGTCTGTTGGCTGACTCTTCATCACACTGGAAGGGCAGGGAAGCTGAGGCTCGGACCCTCTCCCTTCTTTCTTTCACTCCATCAATACCTCTTTTGCTTTCGCTCTGGGAGAACCTTGAATCCTCATGTCCTCTTTTGAAAAAGGTTCAAGGTAATCGACGAGAGAAAACGTGGAAATAAATATACTTCTATGAAAGGAGAATACTCTAGCATGTCCTCAGGCAAATGAGGCTTTGGTTTTGCTAGACAAAAGGATAAGTAGCTTTTATCCTTCCAAACAGCTCTTTCAAAGGGGGTGTGGTGGATTTCAAAACTCTTCCATGGTAGGATACATCTGAGCATCCTACCCTGGAGAAGGCAATTTAGGAGATGAGCAAACTCCTCTGTTCACTTATTAACAAATTGACACTCTTACATATGGCAACTACTTATCGGTTCTCTTTGTCAGTCAACTTCAGTACAACATACTATGGGGGAGTCGCACACTAGCGACTTCAGTTAAAGGATCTACAATCACGCCTGACAAAGCCAATGAAATCTGCGCCTCTTTGGAAGCCCTGCCTTACACAGGTGATTGGCGTGAGGCTCGGATTAATTCATTAAATTATTCCCTTCACCCCTGTGTGAACCAAAACTATTCACGCTACTAAAACAAACAATTAGAACACAAGACTGTCTTACGTTGCGCCAAATAAACTGTCCCTTAGTGGTAGAGCATGGCCGCCCCCTGGACCTTGTGGGCTGAAGTTTGTGTGGTTGTTATAAGTCTCCTAATCACAAACTATTAGTTATTCTTCAAATTGCTTGGCCTGCCTATAGCAATAGGTAAAATAACTAACGTGACCGAAACAATGAAAGCTAACAAGCCGGATTCGGGTTTGCAACCATGCCCCAATGAATTAAAAGATACTCACGTTGGATGTCTTGTATGTCTCTGCTCGGTGCGTATTCAGGCTGCCCTCTCTCAAATCTGTTAGTTTGGGAGACTAGGGGACGACTGGCACTGTTCTTTAGGGGGCTTGGTGTTTCCGATAGTGACTTCCTCTCCCGGGTGCCAGTACCTCGGCTGAGTCTGTGTTGTGGGACGAGGAGATGGTTTGGGTCATTGGTCTGGTCTAATGTCCCCTGGTTCCTGTGTTGTGCTCTGTCAATGGTTACGGTTGGCTAATCTGAGAGAGGTATCCCCCCCACTGCTTGTGTCTGCCTTGGTTAGGCCCTGCTTGTCTCTCTTCAATTCCTGGAGTTGGAAGGAATAGAGAGGGTGAGGATTGTGTTTTTTTCCCCCTGAGCATCTGCGCAAATCAACAAAAACATTGCTGTGACGACGGTGCCTCCGCGTTTTGTTTACGGAAAATGGGGTACAATGTCAGCCATTGCTGGAGCCCTCTGTGCCCATAAGGGGGCTGGGCTTCATGCAGGCTATACAGTCTCATGGAAGTGCAATGTGTGTTGGAAGCTTGTCCATGTTTAATTCCCCTCTGGAACCCTGCATTTCATGGTTATAATGTGGTGGTTGGTAGCGGACTCAAGCAGGGTTGGACATGCCCATGCTATTATCCAACACACAGTCTCTGTGGTTCATATGAACTCTGAAATGAGCTGTCTTTCTCCAGCTCACCGCTTTTCATTCCTGGAGAATTTAATTCAATTACGAATCGCCGATGTCTGTTAGCACAGAAGAGGTTTGTTTTTCAGAGGTGTCTGTCCCATTCCCAGCTAGGCTACACGGCGCTTTGTCGCCAGTACCTATGACTGGTCGGTAGGGTAACCTTAATGATAAAAGAAATTCCCTGGGTCTATTTTTAATGTTGCGGTTCAGTGCTGGGTGCCAGCTAGTTACCGTATCGCATCTTACCGCCTTAACCAAGTGAGGCTCATTGTGACAACAGTACCCCCAGGTGGTACTGCCTATCGGGGTTTTCACTGATCACCGAAGCCCTTGTACCGGGAGTTAGGCAAACTCAGGAGTTCCACAGTGTTCGAAGATGTCAAAAGTGTTGTCTCCCACATGTGAGTTTGATGAAAAGTGTCCCTTCTCGATGTTCAGACACATGGTCGTCAAGAATGGTGGAAATGGAAGAAGTAACAACATTTCCTAGTCCACATCAGGGTTCCATCAGGGTACAGTCTACAATTTCTTGTGTCCTCCATGCTTCTGCAGCATCATATTGACTGTTCCAGAGGCCTCTGTGCCTGTTTTGAGGAAATATTGCCTCCATCTCCAGAAGCAGGCAATCCGAGTGGTTCCTTTGTCGAATATCCAGGACGGCTGGTACAGACATGATTTCCTGGTTCCGAAAAGGGATGGGACGGGGTTTTGCATCCCATTCTAGACCTACAGTGCCTTCGGAAAGTATTCCGACACCATTACTGTTTCCACATTTTGTTAAGTTATTCTAAAATTGATTAAATAGTTGTTTTCCCTCAGCAATCGACACACAATACCCCATAATGACAAAGCAAAGACCGGTTTTTAGAAATGTTTGCTAATTTATAAAAATATAAAAATAAATTAAATAACACATTTACATAAGTATTCAGACCCTTTACTCAGTACTTTGTTGAAGCACGTTTGGCAGCGATTACAGCCTCCATTCTTCTCGGGTATAACGCTACAAGCTTGGCACACCTGTATTTGGGAGTTTCTCCCATTCTTCTCTGCAGCTCCGTCAGGTTAGATAATGAGCATTGCTGCACAGATATTTTCAGGTCTCTGCAAAGATGTTTGATCGGGCTCTGGCTGGGCCACTCAATGACATTCCGAGAGTTTTCCTGAAGCCACTCCTGCATTGTCTTGGCTGTGTGCTTATGGTCGCTGTCCTGTTGGAAGGTGAACCTTCAGCCCCATTCTGAGGTCCTGAGCACTCTGGAGTAGGTTTTCATAATGGAAATCTCTGTACTTTGTTCCGTTCATCTTTCCCTCGACCCTGACTAGTCTCCCAGTCCCTGCCACTGAAAACATCCCCACAGCATGATGGTGCCACCTAAGGAGTGGCTTTTGTCTTGCAACTCTACCATAAAGCCCTGATTGGTGGAGTGCTACAGAGATGGCTGTCCTTCTGTAAGGGTCTCCTATCTCCACAGAGGAACTCTGGAGCTCTGTCAGTGACCATTGGGTTCTTGGTCACCTCTCTGACCAAGGCCCTTCTCCCCCGATTGCTCAGTTTAGCCGAGTGGCCAGCTCTAGGAAGACTCTTGGTGGTTCCATCCAGAATGATGGAGGCCATTGTGTTCTTGGGGGTCTTCAATGCTGCAGACATGTTTTGGTACCCTTCCGCAGATCGGTGCCTCGACACAATCCTGACTCAGAGCTCTACGGACAATTCCTTCGACCTCATGGCTTGGTTTTTGCTCTGACATGCACTGTAAACTGTAGGACCTTATAGAGACTGGTGTGTGCCTTTCCAAATCATCATGTCCAGTCAATTGAATTGTTTCAAGAGAAACATCTCAAGGATAATCAATGGAAAAAAAGATCAATTTTGATCATTTTCAAGTCTCATAGCAAAGGGTCTAAATACTTGTAAATAAGGTATTTCTGTTTTAATTTTATAAATGTAAAAACCTGTTTTCGCTTTGTCATTATGGGTTATTGTGTGAAGATTGCTGAGGAATTGTTTTATTTAATACATTTTAGAATAAGGCTGTAACGTAACAAAATGTGAAAAAGTGCAGGGTTCTGAATATTTTCCGAAGGCACTGTATGTGGCAAGAGTTTGAGCTCTGGTGTCAAGATAAAGGACTTGTTATTTTTCAGTGCTCTGTGAGGGACATCGTCTGCGGAGGACATCCTTTTGATGCAGCTTTTTTGATCCAGCTTTTTGAGCAGGGGCGGGAATTTCCCCCGTTAAAAGTACATGGCTATCTAGGGGGGGTTTGTGGGAATTGATGGAGCCTAACAAGGGGCCCACTCCCTGGTTGTGCGGTTCCTGTAAGGTGTACGTTGTCTCAGACCAGTCTCTAAACCTATTGCGCCCACATGGTACTTGGTGCTGGTTTTAGAGGCACTGTGTGCGGCCCCCTTTGAGCATCTGGAGTCAATGGATCTGAAGATCCTCTCTTACAAAACCTCCCTACTCATGGCTTTGGCCTTGGCTAAACATTTTGGGGACCTTCACACGTTATCCGGCACTCAGTTCCCCCGGGCAACTCTGAGGTGACATTGCGGCCTTTGCCCCGAAATTCATGGCAATGTCATACAGATCCTTAGCTTTTGAGCTATTTTCCTTTTTGCCTCCTTTTGCTTCCGAAGAGCAACAGAGCTTACATGCCCTGTGTCCATTGCGAGCTTTAAGCACATACATTGAATGGACCCGGGATATCTGGTTGTGACCGGCTTTTTGTCTGTTTTGCTGATCCAGCTCACGGCAGGACGCCCCCTAAGCAGCGGCTCTTCCCATAATCTATAGCAGCAAGGGGCAAGGGTGACCTAGCGGTGTACGCACCCACTCCACCAGGGGTCTGGCAGCATCTTGGGCGTTGTTTAAAGGGTTGACTATAGGATATATTTGTCATGCGGCAAGTTGGTCATCGCCACAATTTTTTTCATACATATATAAATGTTTTACCCCCAATTTCGTGATATCCAATTGGTAGTTAGTCTTGTCAAATCGCTGCAACTCCTGTATGGACTCGGGAAAGGCAAAGGTCGAGAGCTGTGTATCCTCCGAAACATGACCCCACCAAGCCGCACTGCTTCTTGACACAATGCTTGCTTAACCCGGAAGCCAGCCCCACCAATATGTTGCTGGCGCCCGGTCCGCCACAGGAGTCACTAGAGCGCGATAGGACAAGGACAACCGGCCAAACCCTCCCCTAACCCGGACGACGCTGGGCCAATTGTGCCCTGCCTCATGGATCTCCCGGTTGCGGCCGGCTGCGACACAACCTGGGATCAAACCAGGATCTGTAGTGATGCAGCTAACACTTTGATGTAGTGCCTTAGACCACTGTCCCACTCGGAAGACCCACATGGTTTTGTAAGGTTTTATCGCTTGGATATCACTGCTCCCAGAGTAGCCCACAGTGTGCTTACTGCTGGGACATTGGAAAGTCTCCAGGCAGCACACCGTGTACGTAATACCCAGACTTCTGCATCTGGCAGGGTCAGGTCTGGGTGGTCTGCCAGGGGCCATTTTCTTTTAGTTTCTGTTGGGGTCGGCTTGGGGCGTGACTATATTTCCCCATACTATGATGCACTGAAGTTGACTGACTGAAAGGGAACATAATGTTACGGCTACAACTACTGTTCCCTGAAGGAGGGAAATGGGGTCCAACACCCATATCTTTCTATTACACTTCTCACTACACACATTCCACATTATTGTCATTCTCCACTGAGAGATGTAGTTTAACATAGTTTCAGTCTACACCCCTCTACTCCTTCCGCCCGCGAGCCACCCAGCCCACCCTCTCTGAGTAACCATCTGACCAGGCTGCCTGTGTGTCTCCTGCAGTGTGCTGCAGTGTTTCCGCTAGATTAGTCTCTTCTAGGTGGAGCACAAAGCAACATTCAGTTCAATTGAAACCAACAGAAGCCAAGCTTTTTTAGGCAGGATGGAACATAGCAGAGTGAGAGAGTGAGAGTGTGTCTGCCTGCCTGACTGTGTGCTTTATGACAGTGATGCAATGATTGATGATGGGAAGTAGGGATGCTTCTGCTGATTTCCCTAAGTCTCCTATTCTCCCTCTTCCACTGCCCCACCTCCCTCCTCTCTGCCCTGTTCCTATTTCTCTCCCCAAACAGCTATTTGTTTAGCTCCCTCACCTCTGTCACCAGAAATTAAGGGAATCATCTCGGATAGCTACAGTAGTACTGAAAAAAGTGTCATGAACCGTAAACAGTTCCGTTCCCCTTCTCAGCATGTGTGAAGGAGACTTTATTTTAGGCTCGTACAGAAGGACCAAATGCTTTTGAATTGAACTCTCTAGTTCAGGTATGATAGCAGGTTGTTGCTTCCTCTGTAACTGGTATGGTAGTGACATCTTGTTGCTCCTCCCTCTAACTGTTGTGGTAGTGACTAGGTGTGTGAATTGCGATTGTAAAAAAAACACAATGTCGTTATCACAAAACTACCACTAACAGCTCCCAGGCATCATCATAAAGGGGAGAAATTGCAAGTACTTAACGCAACAATGCTTTAACATTAGTAGGAGAAAATAAGCTAGTTTATAAACTGGAGCTGTAATGTGCAGCAACTCAGAGTGAGAAAGGGACCATGCAGTGTGCATCTGAGTGACGAGGGAAGCAGGGAGGGGAGATAGAAACCAAGTCAACTCGTGCTGGTAGGCTAACTTATTGCTAGTTATTTATCATCTCATCTCACATAGTATCTGTCTTGGTCTTGACTGCATCAAGCCAGGAGAAGCTAGTTGACAACAACTCTGATTAGCCTTCTCATTTGAACTTTTAGTCATTTTAATTCCATCTTCCATTGATTAGTCTAGATACTGTATCTCCTATTAACTTGCCTAGTGACGGTTTGATGGCTTCTAATTGGATAAAAACAACAAGTTATACGCGCCACTCTCGTGAAAAGAGGAAAGCGTGATGTAGACCATCTGCATTGAGAATTTTACTAAATGTTCTTATTGTGTTAACGGACAACCGATGATGAAAATTGTTGTTTAAACGTTAAGAAAAATTGTCCAGTTGTCACATACCTAGTAGTGACAGCATGTTGCTCCTCCCTCTGTAGGAGCGCTGTCTCTCCCCGGAGGCCTTCTCCACTGTGTTGGTTGTCCCTCCCTCTGTAGGAGCACTGTCTCTCCCCGGAGGCCTTCTCCACTGTGTTGGTTGTCCCTCCCTCTGTAGGAGCGCTGTCTCTCCCGGAGGCCTTCTCCACTGTGTTGGTTGTCCCTCCCTCTGTAGGAGCACTGTCTCACCCCGGAGGCCTTCTCCACTGTGTTGGTTGTCCCTCCCTCTGTAGAAGCGCTGTCTCTCCCCGGAGGCCTTCTCCACTGTGTTGGTTGCCCCTCCCTCTGTAGGAGCGCTGTCTCACCCCGGAGGCCTTCTCCACTGTGTTGGTTGTCCCTCCCTCTGTAGGAGCGCTGTCTCTCCCCGGAGGCCTTCTCCACTGTGTTGGTTGCCCCTCCCTCTGTAGGAGCGCTGTCTCACCCCGGAGGCCTTCTCCACTGTGTTGGTTGTCCCTCCCTCTGTAGGAGCGCTGTCTCTCCCCGGAGGCCTTCTCCACTGTGTTGGTTGTCCCTCCCTCTGAAGGAGCGCTGTCTCTCCCCAGAGGCCTTCTCCACTGTGTTGGTTGCGCCTCTTTCTGTATATTACTCTAACTTGTATGTTGCCCCTCCCTCTGTATGTCATTAACTTTTGTTGCTATTTCCTCTGTGTGCTACTGTAACTGTTATGATAGTGACTGCATTGCTCCTCCCATCTCTAGGAGCGCTGTATCTCCCCAGCCATGAGGAGGCGATGTTTGGCTCTCATCTCAGCCTTCTCCACAGCCATGCTCATTCTGTCCAACCTCATCTTCCTTGGGGGAAACCATGTTGGCAGGATCATGTGGAAGAGGGTCTTTATACAAGGTGAGTTATCTACAATATCAACCCAAGAATAACCCCCTCTTCCCTGACATTCTGTTGTACTCTGGATTGACCACTGGCTTTCTTTCGATTGAGTTCCCAGTAGATTGACTGATTCAGTCCCTACAAATCAGTGAGGACAAAGATGTCAAAAATCCTCATGGTTCTTTATTTTTATAGTATTACATGTAAAGATAGGGGGTTTCGATCTGACAAGGTTGTGTTGAATGTGTTCCCCACAGTCCCTTAACGAAGCATGAAACTAATGACGATTAGATGTGTTCACACACACAACACACGGAGCTATGTTCCTTCCTGCCTAAAATAGTTTGGCTTCTGTTGGTTACTATTGACCTGGATGTTGCTTTGTGCTCCACCTAGAGAATAATCCTTTGGAAACACTGCAGCATACATAGTTCTCTAACCAGATGGTCTGGCTTACCACCAGCACCTCTGGTTTGAGGCCCAAATTACACCCTATTTCCTATATAGTGCACTACTTTTGACCAGGGTCCATAGAGCTCTGGTCATAAGTAGTGCACTATAAATGCAATAGGGTGTCATTTGGGACACGACATTGATCTGGCAGGAACATACAGTTTCCCACCCTGCTGCTGTTTCCACTGATTCCACTTGTTGAGATGGACTTGAGACAGTTGGTCTGGCCTACCACCACACACATACTCAGACATGAACAGAAGCATGCAAACACACACCCGACACCCACACACACACCGCCAATTCACTTCTGGCAGAAGCTCCATATTCCCAGATGTTCTTCATTTTCCAATCCAAGCTTCCACAACATCCATAACACCCATTCTCTGCCAACTGAGGTGGAATTGCTTGGTAGGCAAGATTATTCTCAGCGTAACTCGACCCTTTCTCAGAGTGTATCCCAGCCGCTGAGATAGCCCAGTAGTGTTCAACGGAAAATTTGCGCTCTCCCCTTCACACACCCCTCTTTTTGGAGTTTGTATGCCAATGACGATCATAAATGCACGACTCTAACCTTGTAGTGTCGGTCTGATCTAGCCACATCATGATATTAGAGTTGTCCCTATCAGTAGCCCCTTCCCTAGAACTCTACCTGCATCCCTCCCTCCCCTCACTCTCCCTCTTCCCCTCTTCCTGTGTCACAAAGTGCATCACAAGCAGGTAACTATACCATGCAGACAATAACATTGTCTCTCACCGGCAGAGCAAAGGAACCATTCTATAGGCCCAGGTCAAAAGTAGTGCACTATAAAGGGAATAAGGTGTCATTGAGGACAGAGTCAGAGTCATCTCAGAGTAGGAGTGCTGGATCAGATCCCAACCTGTCCATTTAATCTTATTCATTATGATATAAAAGGCGAAACTGATCCTAGATCCAACACTCCTACTCTAAGATGCTTTGTGGATATGGGCCCTGGGCTCAGTATGAACCCATCTATTTCTAGTGGATGTGATTACTGGATGCAGTAGGGGGCATAGATACAGTATCATAAGAGCTATCATCATAGGTGTGATCACATCTCTATACTGTGAGCTCTCTATGTAAGAAGTGATTGTCCCATTCATGATTTGGTTCCACTTCTTTTAATCTTGTAAAGTGTGTAAGCCCTAAATGCACTTTTTAAATGAACTCTGAATTGACTTCATTGTGTCAGTGAGGTAATGGTACTAAAAAGAGAGACTCCTGCTCTGATCATTCTAACACAAAGTGCACATACCTTTGTCCTAGTGAGAGCTCTTTTCATTCACATTGTCTAAACTACACTTTCCAGACCCTTGTTCCTTCACACAACTATTCAGGCGTTATTTCTCAAATGGAACCTCTTTCTCCAATAATATTTTTTGGTCCAAACAGCTTTCTGTACCTTTTTTGTACTTTTACTGCAGTCTAAACTAAACTACTCTCTGGTATAAAACCTGCCCCCCCTCCCAGGGGTCACCCAGGCAGACTGGATGACCAAAATCTATTCTCTCATCTGTACTCTGATACACGGCCTTTGGTGACTTATTTTGTCAGAAAGGGGATTTGATTTCTGATAGAGCTGGCTGATAACCCGGTTTGGCATATAAGTGATTTAAAAACAGGACTGAAGATTCTTCTTGAAAATCATTAAATGTTTGAAATTAAAATTTTCAGACAATAATTAGTGCAGAGCTCTTGGTTTTATTGGGAGTTTTGGGAGCTGGCTGGTTGACTCTGGTGGAATCTGCACTGTGCAGGTTGACTCTGGTGGAATCTGCACTGTGCAGGTTGACTCTGGTGGAATCTGCACTGTGCAGGTTGACTCTGGTGGAATCTGCACTGTGCAGGTTGACTCTGCACTGTGCAGTCTGTGGTGGTTGGCTGGTGACATTTTGACAGGGAGAGTTGTGGCGATAGCCCGGAAGACATCTGTTGCACGGCTGTGCCAGCTCCTGTCCCTTTCCAATCTCCCCAGGGCACTTTCTTCTGCTCAATTAATTAATGCCTAAAGCAAGACTCTGTTTCCTCACTCCCTCTTTTCCTCCACCTCCCACTCTTGATCCACTTGTTGCCTTCTCTTTCACTCAGCTCTTTTCAATCTAGATTTCTCTCTTTTACCTTTTTGCCTCGCTCTCGCACGCTCTCTTTCTCTCGACACCATCCTGTGGCTATTACTGTATATGTGAAACAAGTGTGAATTTGTTTTTTCCTCTTCACACAAGGGCCATGCATTAATGTGGGGGGGGGGTAAAGGTTATTACATTAAACTGTCTCGCATCCTCGTGCTCATTATTAGTTTCTATCACGTCGTGTTCAGTTCCAATGAGCCTTGTTGGACAGTTGAAGTGTAATCATTCGTCACAATGCATGAGTGGACATTTCTTCGCTCTCCTGTGCTTCCCTCCTGCCATTGACGACTCTGATAGCCCAAGCCCTTCAGTTCATTCCCTTTATTACCGGGAATATTTTATGCAGTTTCACATTCGGGCTTACTTAGGCTTACTTAGTTTTAATGACACTCCGGAAGCGGAACTTATTGGAACTTATTGGTAAATTCTCAGCTGTGGCCCTTTTTTCATGGAAAATGTATTCTGAATGCTCACCAGTCAGGCTTTAGGCCAGGACACCGCGCCGTCTCGGCTACTTCTCTAGTCATAAATTACATAGTTAATTTGCGGCTGGTTAAAAAAATTACCTGCATGACGGAAGTCAATGTATATCTGCTGATGGAGTTCAGTCTAATTTTCTCAATATAACTAAAAGAGTCCCACAAGGCTCAATACTAGTCCCTTTTCACATGAATAATGTTGGTCTGTCCCTGAATAATAATAATAACTGGGGCTTTCATACATTTATGGGCTCCCGAGTGGCACAGTGGTCTAAAGAACTGCATCTCAGTGCTAGAGGCGTCACTACAGACCCTGGTTCGAACCCAGGCTGTGTCACAACCGGCCATTATTGGGAGTCCCATAGGGCGGCGCACAATTGGCCCAGCGTCATCTGGGTGAGGTTTTGGCTTGCGTAGGCCCTCATTGTAAATAAGAATTTGTTCTTAAACAATCAGTGTCTTGTCTGGTAGTGATGAAGAGACAGAACAATCCCCTTTCCAACCCACCCTGCACTCCTTCTCTCTCGCCTGTTCTCTCCTCTATCTCCCTTACCTCTCAATCTTTCTTTCTCTATTTCCCTCTTTCCCTTTCCTCTTTCTCCTCACTCTCTCCATTTCACTACGGTTCCAGATTTATATAAACTCCCAGATATCATTGTGCTGTTTAATAATTAAGTCCACAGTGAACATACAGCACACGACGTGATGTGTTGTATAGTACAGCTTATTCATAGTCTACACTCCACACAGATTCCCATCTCAAATTAATGTCTTTTTTATAATGCGTCCCAAATTGCACCTTATTCTCTATAGTGTACTACTTTTGACCACTATGTTTGAAATAGGGTGCCATTTGGGACATACTTAGCTTGTCTTTACTGTACTACAATCCTCGTTTTGTGAAACATCGTATTGCCTCATTAGTTTTTGTTACAGATACTGATGGAGCTGTGTGTCATCAAGTTCCCCTGGCTGTACTTACAGTATGGATGGTGATGTGATATACTGTATGGGTGATGTGATTACTGTAATACTATCACATCATTCAATATCCATGGTGGTATTTGCTGATGGTGATACAGTATAATGCTGTTAAGTTGTCTTCTGCTTTGATGGTGATGGTTATGTGATATCATAGGGTGATGCCCTCCTACTGATGTTCATCCATCCATCCTCTCTAGCCTGGTTAAAGCTAAACGCATTGATGGCGATATCTCCTCAGTGTTTCAGGGTCAAAACCATTATAGTTGAGGAGGATAAAGACCTGATGGTCTCTATGAAATTGGATTGTACTGTAGCCCGCCTTACTTACCTATCATTATGTCTGATATGAAGACTCAAAGGAGCGTCATCAACACCGATGCGTGTGAGATAGGAGACATCAGAGACATGCAGAGCTATCAGTCCTACCCACAGTCATCCTGACCTCATTAGGGTTGGAGTTTTGCATTATATTAAGAACCCCCCCCCCCACACACACACACACACATACACACATACACACACACTTCCCATCCCCCTGCTGCTGCATGGGGACCACCAGCCGTGTGGCAGGACATTATACGGCAATAGGTTACTGCCAGTGCAACTGGAGAAGGGAGACTACATACACTCCACACATGTATTACTGTAATACTAAGGAACCTTCATTTCCACATTAACAAACAATGAAAATCAGCAAGAATTAGGTTATTAGGTTGCGATAGAGGCACGTTTAATACAATTGATAAGCAAAAGCTTATTAGGAAGAAAATAATTTCTAAATCATCTTGATGGAAGCAGGACAATTTGCAGGCAGAAAAATAAATGTGTTAATATTTATTTCCAGTCAATGTTAGGCTATAGTTTAGGGTCCATCATATTTAGGAAGTTCATTTCCATACAAAGACTATTGCACCATGCGTCTCTGCCAGTGTATACAGTGTATAGCTAACAGGCTATTTCATTGAGACCACGCATAGGCACATTTAATCTCTAGTTGGGAGCACCAGTGCTACCAAAAATGTTTAATTTAGGGGAAAGGGTGCTTCTTCCCAGTGTTGTCCCAAAGTGCTGATGATGCATTAGTCTGAGGCAGCAATTCTCAAGTCATGGGTGAGCACTAAAATTGGGTTCGCGAGAGGCTTAAAATAAAAAGTTGCAGACCTGTTTCTACGAATATACACAGAGTGTACAGAACATTAGCTACACCTTCCTAATATTGAGATGCACCCTCTTTTGCCCTCAGAACAGCCTCAATTCATTGGTGCGTGGAATCTGAAGGTGTTGAAAGCATTCCACAGGGATGCTGGCCCATGTTGACTCCAATGCTTCCCACAGTTGTGTTAAGTTGGCTGGTAGTAGATCTCTACTCCAAATAGCTCATTCAATCTCATCCCACAGATGCTCAATTGGATTGAGGTCTGTTGACTGGGCAGGCCACTGCAGTAAGCTGAATTCACTGTCATGTTTGTGTAATCATTCCTGGACAATGCTAGCGGCATTGTGGCAAAAATCCATCCACAGATGGATACACTGCTGCCTTGAAGGGATGCAACTCATTGACAATGATATTCAGATATCCTGTGACATTCAAACATTTCTCCACTTTTATCAAGTGGCCCAATGTGTGCCATGAAAAAACACCCACACCATCATACCACCTCCAGCCTGCAATGTTGACACACGCCATGATGGATGCATGCACTAGTGGTTTTCTCCATACCCTAGTCCTCCCATCAGCAAGAAACTGCAGGAACCGAGATTCATCAGACTAGGCAATGTTTCTCCAGTGTCCAGTGTTTTTGTTTCTTAGCCCACAGCAACCGCAGTTTCTTGTTTTTTCTGAAAGAAGTGGAACTCTGTAAGGTCGTCGGCTGCCATACTCCATTCGTGTCAAGGTATGACGAGTTATGCATTCCTTTATGGGTTTTTGGGCACCAATGTTGTACTGGACTGTCCCTGTAACCCATCTGTTGCTCTGCACAATTTGTCAGCATCCTTTGTCCTCTTATCTTTGACCCGTTTTCGACCACTGGCATGCCGTTGGCTGGATGTCCTTTGGGTGATGGACCATTCTTTATACACACAGAAAACTGTTGAGTGTGAAACTCAAAGGTGTTGCACTTCTTGACACACTCAAACCGATGCGCCTGGCACCTACTACCATACCACGTTCAAAGCAACTTAAATCTTTTGTATTGCCCATTCACCCTCTGAATGGCAAACATACACAATCCATGTCTCAATTGTCTCAGGGATTCAAAATTCTTATTTAACCTGTCTCCTCCCCTTCATCTACACTTATTGAAGTACACTTATCAAGTGACATCAATAAGCGATCATAGATCTCCCCTGGATTCACCTGGTCAGTCTATCATGGAAGGAGCATATTTTGTACACTTATTGTATATCTCGTAGAATGCAGCCACTTTCTTGTTGAAAATCAACAGACATGCAGTGAGTCTGTAGAGCTTCTACAGATGGACTATCCAAATAGTGTTACCGACTATTTCAGCAAATGAACTTTGATTTGGGCTGTAAATGACTAATGATTCCACAAGCCACAGCTCTTCATTCTCTACCTACTAAATAATTGTATTGCAGTCGAAAGCTGCATGGCGGAAATCCCTAGAATAATATACCTTAATGACATTGCCCATTTTGTGCATTACAAATTGCACTCTACTCTCTACATAGTGCACAACTTTTGACCAGAACCTATAGGCACTATGTAGGGAATATGGAGTGGCCTTTTCTCCCCGTTTGTACTTATTACAGACCTCTATGGTGCTAATCAGCACACAAAGGCAGCCGTTTTGGCTAATTACAGGTTTCTGATTGAATCCTTAATAACAGTAATCAAACTGCCTTTTTTCGTCTAATCACAAACCCAAACCCTCCACTCTGGGTCATGTTTATTAGGCACTAAACTGAAGAAAGTTTTATGAAACAGAGCGATAACTACCTGGACTTGCCCAATGAGAAATGTTATTTTTATTTGTAGAAAAAGGTTTGGATAATGATATTGGCCTAGA
The DNA here is from genome assembly GCF_021184085.1 of Oncorhynchus gorbuscha. Classification (NCBI taxonomy): domain Eukaryota; kingdom Metazoa; phylum Chordata; class Actinopteri; order Salmoniformes; family Salmonidae; genus Oncorhynchus; species Oncorhynchus gorbuscha. The sequence continues at coordinate 76,941,908 of NC_060178.1, read as the reverse complement.
AGGCCAAGCATCCTGTAGTTGCCGCTTCACTGTTGACGTTGAGACTGGTGGTTTGAGGGTAATATTTAACGAAGCTGCCAGTTGAGGACTTGTGAGGTGTCTGTTTCTCAAACTAGACACACTAATGTACTTGTCGTCTTGCTCAGTTGTGTACTGGGGCCTCCCACTCCTCTTTCTATTCTGGTTAGTGCCAGTTTGCGCTGTTCTGTGTATGACATTGTATGAGATCTTCCGTTTCTTGGCAATTTCTCACATGGTATAGCCTTCATTTCTCACAACAAGAATAGACTGATGAGTTTCAGAAGAAAGTACTTTGTTTCTGGTAATTTTGAGCCTGTAATCAAACTAACAAATGCTGATGCTCCAGATACTCAACTAGTCTGAAGAAGGGCAGTTTTATTGCTTTTTTTAATCAGTACAACAGTTTTCAACTATGCTAACATAATTGCAAAATGGTTTTCTAATGATCAATTAGCCTTTTAAAATGATAGACTTGGATTAGCTAACACAACACGCCATTGGAACACAGGAGTGATGGTTGCTGATAATTTGGCCTCTGTATGCCTATGCAGATATTCCATTAAAAATCAGACGTTTCCAGCTACAATAGTCATTTACAACATTAACAATGTCGACACTGTATTTCTGATCAATTTGATGTTATTTTAATGGACAAAAATGTGCTTTTCTTTCAAAAACAAGGCCATTTCTAAGTGACCCCAAACTTTTGAACGGTAGTGTACATGTATTTTGATTGCTCCTGCATTGATGCAAACATTAAAGCAATAATACACAAGGGGCACGATTGCTTGTGGTTTTAGCACGGCTGTACTGCGATCATAGGTACAAACGACAAGGACTCTTAAACTGTCTACATAACATCATTATCTAGATAACCCCATAGGTTTGGATACGACCTGGTGTGTAGTGTAAGATATGTGTAACATAGAGGTGTGTGTCTTCCCAAAATTGGCCTTAAATTCTTATGTTAATCCTGGGTCTGTCCTCGGTTTTAATCCCATTCTAATCTTCTCCATGACACTTTGGCTGGCAGTGGGCTGGAATTACAGTATCACAGCAAGACACCTGTGGCAACCTCAGGGGTACCGCAGGAGAGGTGAGCCCCCTCTCAGGGCTAAGGCTTATGTCTGTTCACATGATGTAATGAACTGAAATTAAGACACACATCCCTCTCTCTTTTCTCTGTCTAACCCTCTGTCTTAACTCTTTTGAAGTCTCTGTTTTCCCTTCCTCTCTTCATTTCTATGATGAAAAGAGTCCAAATGTATTTTTCTGTTTTACTCCTAGTCTCTCCTCGTCCTTCGTCTCTTGTCTCTGCAGAAACCAAATGTGGACATTCTTGAGTGCATAAACTTTTTCTGCCAGACTAACCATTAAGAGTCTATTGACACAACCGTGTGTCAATCTAATGAACATAACAAAACAATTCCCATCCATATCCGTCAGTTCAAGCTAGAGGTGTTATTTTTGCACCGCATCCACCTTGTCACGCCTTGGTCTTAGTATTTTGTGTTTTCGTTAATTATTTGGTCAGGCCAGGGTGTGACATGGGTTTATGTTTTTGTATTTCGTATTGGGGTTTTTGTATGATTGGGATTGCGGCTGAGTAGGGGTGTTGTATGGGCTTGGCTGCCTGAGGCGGTTCTCAGAGTCAGCTGATTCTCGTTGTCTCTGATTGGGAACCGTATTTAGGTAGCCTGGGTTTCGCTTTGTATTTCGTGGGTGATTGTTCCTGTCTCTGTGTAGTTTCACGTTCCGTTTGTTGTTTTGTATTTTGTATAGTTATTTCGTCTGTCGCTTTTTCATTAAAGTCATGAGTAACCACCACGCTGCATTTCGGTCCGACTCTCTTTCTACAAGCGAAGAACGCCGTTACACACCTATGTTCCCCTTCCTGAAAATCAGTCCTCTCACGAAAATGTCTGTAACATCCGAACGGTTTGGTTTACTAACTAATGTGGAAAATTGAGACTGTCACGAACACAATGGTGTTCTCCGTTTTGCTCTCATCCTCCACAAGCCTCGTGGGACTCGTCTGAAGTCTGTAACGCTGATGTGCCAGCTCTGTCTGTGTCGTCCGAACCGTTTGGGCTACAAACTAATGTGACCTCACTGTGGAAAAGGGAAACTCCCACGAACACGATGGTGTTCCCTCACACAAGTGTCACAGGTCTCGTCTGAGGGTAACCAGGTATTGGTTCGAAAAAGGAATGGCAGTATTAAGGTAGTTTTGTGCCATCAAAAAAGGGGTTAAATATGTGTTAAAACATATTTCCAGATCTTTCTTTCTTTCTTAGGGCAGAAACATCAAGACCTTTTATTCCTTTTGATATTTAAAAACAACGTTGTTTTGCCATTTATGAATGTTATTCAATACTTTTCTATGGGCTGTAGTTGTAAAGGCCAAATTCAATATTTTATCAAATATCTAAGGTGGTCCATTTAAAAAAAACATATTACAGCAATTCCATATGTCAGCTTAGTAGAACTCTCCCCACCACAAACGCTTATTAAAGCAAAGATCTAAACCGTTTCCCAGCCTGCTGTAAAAATCAATGATGAGGCTGAGTAAGAATGCCCAGTCATTCCAGATATTTAGTGCTGTCAGGACCATCTGCTCTATAAAAGTGTGTTCACATCGTCCTGTTGTGTCTTGGAGTTAGTATATAGCCCTGATTTTTATCTGTACAAGTGTATTGTATTTTCTTGAATGGAGTGGCTGCGATTTCAGATTCTCTGGAACCTGACTTCTTTTAACATAGCTGCTAAAGATATGATCAACATGGTAAAATTTTAGTGCAATTTGATTTTTTTCATGTTGTAGCCCACACAAAAGACCTGTTCGTTCGCATATCAAACACAAGCAAGACCTAAACAGGCGGTCAAAAAGGCGATTATTTTCTCATCATCATTGCAAATGTTGGCTAGCTCCTTTTTCAGAAACTCTCGCTACGATATGGCAGCATAACTATGAAGGTTATCATCACAAATAGTAGGCTGTCTAAAGCGGTAGTTGACAAACAACATAAGAAGTAATAGAGCACCGGGTGCTGCAAAATGAACTCTCCCATGGTCAGACTCCGTTACGGGTCCATATGAACATGTTTGGGCTCCCTAGAAAGTTTGGCTGCCCAGAGGTGGAACAGCTAGGTCACCTACTCGTGCAGTAGGTCTACTTACATGATCATTCAGTGGTTAAAGCACAGATTGTTTTTTGCACCAATGCAGAACTCAAGCGGGGAGTTACAAAATGGGAAGGTTAGTTATTTTTTAAAGACTGGATTTGTACGGATCTTGGACATAAAAGTGACAGCTCTACAATGATTTTCTGTCAAAAACTACAGCTGTCACACACGTGCAACACACACACACACACACACACATATACACCCTCATGCTCTACACACTTAACAAGGCATAAGGTCCTTATGTTCTCCGTGGCCGACGTGGGTAAGACATTTAAGCGTGTTAACCCTCGCAAGGCTGCTGGCCCAGATGGCATCTCTAGCCGCGTCCTCAGAGCATGCGCAGACCAGCTAGCTGGAGTGTTTACAGACATATTCAATCTCTCCCTATCCCAGTCTGCTGTCCCCACTTGCTTCAAGATGTCCACTGTTGTTCCTGTACCCGAGAAAGCAAAGGTAACTGAACTAAATGACTATCGCCGTCGTAGCACTCACTTCTGTCATCATGAAGTACTTTGAGAGGGTAGTTAAGGATCATATCACCTCTATCATACCTGACACCCTAGACCCACTTCAATTTGCTTACCACCCTAATAGATCCAAAGACAATGCATCAACATCGCACTGCACACTGCCCTATCCCATGCAGTCTGTCCAACACATTACCAGGGACACACTGCCTGACCTCCAGGACACCTACAGCACCCAATGTCACAGCAAGGCCAAAAAGATAATCAAGGACATCAACCACCCGAGCCACGGACTGTTCACCCCTCTATCATTCAGAAGGTGAGGTCAGTTACAGGTGCATCAATGCAGGGACCGAGACTGAAAAATATCTTGCATCTCAAGGTTATCAGACTGTAAAATAGCCATCCCTAGCCGGCTACCACCCCTCCTGTACTCCCTGTTCACCCATGAATTGGAGGCGTGCATAACACAACAGTAGACGGCCTGGTTACCAACAATGATAAGACCGCTTACAGGGAGGAGGTGAGGCCCTGGTGGAATGGTGCTCACGTCAGAATGCTGTTCATTGAATACAGCTCAGCATTCAACACCATTGTAACCTCCAAGCTCATTAAGTTTGGGGCCCTGGGTCTGAACCTCGCCCTGTGCAACTGGGTCCTGGACTTCCTGAAGGGGCCGCCCCCAGGTGGTGAAGGTAGGAAACAACACCTCCACTTCGTTGATCCTCAACACAGGGGCCCCACAAGGGTGCATGCTCAGCCCCCTCCTGTACTCCCTGTTCACCCATGACTGCGTGGCCACGCACGCCTCCAACTCAATCAAGTTTGCAGACGACACTACAGTGGTAGGCTTGATTACCAACAATGACGAGACAGCCTACATGGAGGAGGTGAGGGCCCTGGCGAAGTGGTGCCAGGAAAATAACCTCTCCCTCAACGTCATCAAAACAAAGGAGCTGATCGTGGACTTCAGGAAACAGCAGAGCGAGCACGCCCCCTATCCACATTGATGGGACTGCAGTGGAGAAGGTGGAAAGCAAGTTCCTCGGTGTACACATCACTGACAATCTGAATTGGTCCACCCACACAGACAATGTGGTGAAAAAGGCGCAACAGTGCCTCTTCAACCTCAGGAGTCTCAGGAAATCTGGCCATCAGAAACCTTTACAGTTGTACAATCGAGAGCATCCTGTCGGGCTGTATCACTGCCTGGTATAGCAACTGCACCGCTCGCAAACCACAGGGCTCTCCAGAGGGTGGTACGGTCTCCCCAACGCATCACCGGGTAAACACTGTCTACCCTCCATGACACCTACAGCATCTTATTTCACAGGAAGGCCAAGAAGATATTTAATGACATCAACCTCCTGAGCCACGGTCTGTTCACCCCGCTATCATCCAGAAGGCGAGGTCAGTACCGGTGCATTAAAGCTGGGACCGAGAGACAGAAGCTGTTTTTCAATCTCAAGGCCATCGGACTGTTAAACGGCCATCACGAGCCGGCCACCACTCATCTACTCAACCCTGCACTTTAAGGGCTGCTGCCATATATACACTGCTCAAAAAAATAAAGGGAACACTAAAATAACACATCCTAGATCTGAATGAATTAAATATTCTTATGAAATACTTTTTTCTTTACAAAGTTGAATGTGCTACCTCTGGCGAGCACATGGAGTGCTGTGCGGACCCCAAAGAAATGCCACCCCACACCATGACTGACCCACCGCAAAATCGGTCATGCAGGAGGATGTTGCAGGCAGCAGAACGTTCTCCACGGCGTCTCCAAACTGTCACGTCTGTCACATATGCTCAGTGTGAACCTGCTTTCATCTGTGAAGAGCACCGGGCGCCAGTGGCGAATTTGCCAACCCCAACCTGTGGACGTCGGGCCCTCATACCACCCTCATGGAGTCTGTTTCTGACCGTTTGAGCAGACACATGCACATTTTTTGCAGGGCTCTGGCAGTGTTCCTCCTGCTCCTCCTTGCACAAAGGCGGAGGTAGCGGTCCTGCTGCTGGTTGTTGCCCTCCTACGGCCTTCTCCACGTCTCCTGATGTACTGGCCTGTCTCCTGGTAGCGCCTCCATGCTCTGGATACTACGCTGACAGACACAGCAAACCTTCTTGCCACATCTCGCATTGATGTTCCATCCTGGATGAGCTGCACTACCTGAGCCACTTGTGCGGGTTGTAGACTCCATCTCATGCTACCACTAGAGTGAAAGCACCGCCAACATTCAAAAGTGACCAAAACATCAGCCAGGAAGCATAGGTGTCTTGCTAAATGCCTATAATTTCCACCTGTTGTCTATTCCATTTGCACAACAGCATGTGACATTTATTGTCAATCAGTGTTGCTTCCTAAGTGAACAATTTGATTTCACAGAAGTGTGATCGACTTGGAGTTACATTGTGTTGTTTAAGTGTTCCCTTTATTTTTTTGAGCAGTGTCCATAGACATGGAATCACTGGTCACTTTAATGTTAACATACTGCTTTACTCATCTCATATGTATATATTTGTTTCTATTCTAAAGCTACTCCAACATTGCTCGTCCTAGTATTTTTATATACAGTTGAAGTCGGAAGTTTACATACATCTTAGCCAAATACATTTAAACTCAGTTTTTCACAATTCCTGACATTTAATCCTAGTAAAGATGTCCTGTCTTAGGTCAGTTAGGATCACCACTTTATTGTAAGAATGTGAAATGTCAGAATAATGGTAGGGAGAATGATTTATTTCAGCTTTTGTTTCTTTCATTACATTCCCAGTGGGTCAGAAGTTTACATCCACTCAATTAGTATTCAGTAGCATTGCCTTCAAATTGCTTATCTTGGGTCAAACGTTTCAGGTAGCCCTCCTGCAGCAAAGCACTACCACAATAAGATGCTGCCACACCCGTGCTTCACGGTTGGGATGGTGTTCTTCGGCTTGCAAGCCTCCCCCTTTTTCCTCCAAACATAATGATGGTCATTATGGCCAAACCGTTCTATTTTTGTTTTATCAGACGAGGACATTTCTCCAAAAAGTACTATCTTTGTTCTTTGCAGTTACAAACCGTAGTCTGGCTTTTTTATGGCGGTTTTGGAGCAGTGGCTTCTTCCTTGCTGAGCGGCCTTTCAGGTTATGTCGATGTAGGACTCATTTTACTGTGGATAAAGATACTTTTGTACCTGTTTCCTCCAGCATCTCCACAAGGTCCTTTTCTATTGTTCTGGGATTGTTTTGCACTTTTCGCACCTAAGTACATTCATCTCTAGGTGACAGAACACGTCTCCTTCCTGAGCGGTATGATGGCTGCGTGGTCCCATGGTGTTTATACTTGCATACTATTGTTTGTACAGATGAACATGGTACCTTCAGGCGTTTGGAAATTGCGCCCAAGGATGAACCAGACTTGTGGAGGTCTACAATTTATTTTATGAGGTCTTGGCTGATTTCTTTTGATTTTCCCATGATGGCAAGCATAGAGGCACGGAGTTTGAAGGGTAGGCCTTGAAATACATCCACAGGTACTCCTCCAATTGACTCAAATTATGTCAATTAGCCTATCAGAAGCTTCTAAAGCCATGACATAATTTTCTGGGATTTTCCATGCTGTTTAAAGGCACAGTCAATTTAATGTATGTTAAATTCTGACCCACTGGAATTGTGATACAGTGAATTATAAGTGAAATATGCACAAAATAGATGTTCTAACAAACTTGCCAAAACTATAGTTTGTTAACAAGGAATTTGTGGAGTGGTTGAAAAACGAGGTTTAATGACTCCAACCCAAGTGTATGTAAACTTCCGACTTCAACTGTACATCCTAATTCCATTCTTTTACTTTTAGATTTGTGTGTTGTGAATTGTTAGATATTACTGTGCTGTTGGAGCTAGGAACACTAGCATTTCACTAGACCTGCAATAACATCTGCTAAATATGTGTATGTGAACAATACAATTTCATGATATTTTTTTGTGTTATTTGTAACCCTCGGCTTCTGTTTTCAGGAAGATGTATTGTCGCATACAGTCCGTTTGAACAACGGATATAGGCTATAACACATATGTCACAGGTTTCTTTTTATATACGCTGGATATTATCATGTGGTGCACTTGGACAAGAGAGAAAATGTTTGATAGGCTGCTAAAACCAATTTACACCTTCAATTCTAGATGCTATTTCTTTCTTTAACTTAATCATATCAGCAGACACTATTTTAGATTCCAGCTACTATCTTTTTAATTAGTCTAATCTCCCCCTGACTGTGAGAGCAAACAAAAAAAACTTATCCTCTTACCTCATTAGCTAAAATAACACATATTTTGCACTGAAGGTTATATTTTAGATTGAGTGTCTGTCCTCAATCATTTCTTTGTTAAGTTGTTTTCTCCCTCTCCAGAGACCGACATGGAGAGCTTAGATCTTGGAGCAACTTCCACCCTCACCTACAGTACATGCCTGCTGAATTTCAAATCAACCCCCCTAGCTCAACACCTAGGAGTATGTGTATATATATATATAATATATATCTCTATCTATCTAAACCAAATGGTAATAGCTTTATCTTGGCTTCTGACTTAGTGGAAATCCTATATTGTCTGGGTCATCATACTATATTTCTTCCAACTATCTAACCCTCTCAGATCTACATGGCCTTTCCTGGAAAATGCTGTTCCTGGTATACTAAATAGGCATGTGAGTTTTCTCCCTGAACAGACTGGCCTCATTTTGGCTGGCTTGAGTAAGCTGCTTCACTAACACGCGTTCACAGTGCACAGCACTCATTTCCCTATGGGCTGCTCTATTTTTCTCTCTCTTTAACAAGTGAAACTAAGACCGTGGCTCCTGAACATAGTTTGATCCCTCCGTTCTCTGCTGCATTGTTAGAGCTGCTCTCGATTTGGAAGGGAAAGAAACTAGCATGACAGTGTATTGTATTGGCAGGTGAATGCCTTTCCTAGACTGTCTGTCTTATCTGCCAAGCAATTTCCTTAATCCTCTATGGCATTCATTTTTATTTGGGGGAGGGGGATTATTTAATTTTGGGAGGTTGGGGGTCCCTGATACTAAAGAAACGTCCTCTCACTGTCAACTGCTTTTATTTTCAGCAAACTTAACATGTGTAAATATTTGTATGAACATAACAAGATTCAACAACTGAGACATGGCTAGAGATTTGAGTCTGTATGTTAGCAGCAGCCACTCAATGTTAGTGATTGCTGTTTAACAGTGTGATGGCCTTGAGATAGAAGCTGTTTTTCAGTCTCTCGGCCCCAGCTTTGATGCACCTGTACTGACCTCGCCTACTGGATGATAGCGGGGTGAATAGGCAGTGGCTCGAGTGGTTGTTGTCCTTGATGATCTTTTTGGCCTTCCTGTGACATCGGGTGGTTTAGGTGTCCTGAAGGGCAGGTAGTTTGCCCCCGGTGATGTGGTGTGCAGACCTCACTACCCTCTGGAGAGCCTTACGGTTGTGGGCAGAGCAGTTGCCCTACCAGGCGGTGATACAGCCCGACAGGATGCTCTCGATTGTGCATCTGTAAAAGTTTGAGTGTTTTTGGTGACAAGCCACATTTCTTCAGCCTCCTGAGGTTGAAGAGGCGCTGCTGCGCCTTCTTCACAATGCTGTATGTGTGGGTGGACCATTTCAGTTTATCCGTTATGTGTACGCCGAGGAACTTAACTTTCCACCTTCTCCACTACTGTCCCGTCGATGTGGATAGGGGGCTGCTCCCTCTGCTGTTTCCTGAAGTCCACGATCATATCCTTAGTTTTGTTGACATTGTGTGAGGTTATTTTCCTGACACCACACTCCGAAGGCTCTCACCTCCTCCCTGTAGGCCGTCGTGTTGTTGTTGGTAATCTAGCCTATCACTGTAGTGTCGTCTGCAAACTTGATATTTGAGTTGGAGGCGTGCATGGCCACGCAGTCATGGGTGAACAGGGAGTACAGGAGAGGGCTGAGAACACACCCTTGTGGGGCCCCAGTGTTGAGGATCAGCTGGGTGGAGATTTACCACCTGGGGGCGGCCCGTCAGGAAGTCCAGGACCCAGTTGCACAGGGCGGGCTCGAGACCCAGGGTCTCAACCTTAATGACGAGTTTGGAGGGTACTATGGCGTTAAATGCTGAGTTGTAGTCGATGAACAGCAAAGCGAACAGCTACGGTTGATCGGATGTTTACATACACGTAGGTTGGAGTTCTTAACTCGTTTTTCAACCACTCCACAAAATTCTTGTTATCAAACTATAGTTTTGGCAAGTGGGTTAGGACATCTACTTTGTGCATGACACAAGTCATTTTTCCAACAATTGTTTACAGACAGATTTTTTCACTTATAATTCACTGTATCACAATTCCAGTGGGTCAGAAGTTTACATACACTAAGTTGACTGTGCCTTTAAACAGCTTGGAAAATTCCAGAAAATTATGTCATGGCTTTAGAACCCTCTGATAGGCTAATTGACATCATTTGAGTCAATTGGTTGTGTACCTGTAGATGTATTTCAAGGCCTACCTGCCTCTATGCTTGACATCATGGAAAAATCTAAAGATATCAGCCAAGACCTCTTAAAATAAATTGTAGACCTCCCCAAGTCTTGCAATTTCCAAACGCCTTAAGGTACCACGTTCATCTGTACAAACAATAGTACGCAAGTATAAACACCATGGAACTATTCAGCCATCATACCGCTCAGGAAGGAGATGCGTTCTGTCACCTAGATACGAACGTACTTTGGTGTGAGGAGTGCAAATCAATCCCAGAACAACAGCAAAGGACCTTGTGAAGATGTTGGAGGAAACAGGTACCAAAGTATCTATATACACAGTAAAATTAGACCTATATCGGCATAACCTGAAAGTCCGCTCAGTGAGGAAGAAGCCCACTGCTCCAAAACCGCCATAAAAAAGCCAGACTACGGTTTGCAACTGCACATGGTGACACAGATTGTAATTTTTGGACAATGTCCTCTGATCTGATGAAACAAAAATAGGGCTGTTTGGTCATAATGACCATTATGTTTGGAGGAAAAAGGGGGAGGCTTGCAAGCCGAAGAACACCATCCCAACCGTGAAGCACAGGGGTGGGAGCATCATGTTGTGGGGGTGCTTTGCAGCAGGAGGGACTGGTGCACTTCACAAAATAGATGGCATCATGAGATAGGACAATTATGTGTATATATTGACGCAACATCTCAAGACATCAGTCAGGAAGTTAAAGCTTGGTCGCAAATGGGTCTTCCAAATGGACAATGACCCCAAGCATACTTTCAAATTTGTGGCAAAATGGCTTAAGGACAACAAAGTCAAAGTATTGGAGTGGCCATCACAAAGCCCTGACCTCAATCCTATATAAAATTTGGGGGCAGTACTGAAAAAGCGTGTGCGAGCAAGGAGGCCTACAAACCTGCCTCAGTTACACCAGCTCTGTCAGGAGGAATGGGCCAAAATCCACCCAACTTATTGTGGGAAGCTTGTGGAAGGCTACCCAACCTTTTTGACCCAAGTTAAACAATTTAAAGGCAATGCTGCCAAATACTAATTGAGTGTATGTAAACTTCTACTATTATTCTGACATTTCACATTCTTAACTTCTTGCTGATCAGTGGGACGCTTACCGTCCCACCTGGCCAATATCCGGTGAAATTGCGGAGCTTCAAATTAAATGACTATAAATATTAAACTTTCATGAAAGTTGCGACACGAAAGTCAGAAATAGCGATATAATTATATGCCTTACCTTTGAAGATCTTCTTCTGTTGGCATTCCAAAAGGTCCCAGTACATTATAAATGGTCCTTTTGTGTCACGCCTTGGTCAATATGTTTTGTGTTTTCGTTATATATTTTGGTCAGGCCAGGGTGTGACATGGGTTATGTGTTGTGTTCATATTGGGGTTTTATAGCATTGGGATTGTGAATGATTAGGGGTGTGTCTAGTTAGGCTTGGCTGCCTGAGGCGGTTCTAAATCAGTCAGGTGATTCTCGTTGTCTCGGATTGGGAACCGTATTTAGGTAGCCTGAGTTTCACTTTGTATTTTGTGGGTGATTGTTCCTGTCTCTGTGTTGTTTCACCAGATAGGCTGTAATTAGTTTTCACGTTCCGTTTGTTGTTTTTGTATTGAGTTATTTCATGTATCGTTCCGTTTTCATTCATTAAAGATCATGAGTAACAAACACGCTGCATTTCGGTCCGACTCTCTTTCCACAAACGAAGAACGCCGTTACTTTTTGTTCAATAAACTCCTTCTTTATATCCATAACTCAGTTTAGCTTGCACGCTTCAGTCAATAATCCACTTGTTTTCCCTCCTTCAAAATGCATACAAAATGAATCCCAAACGTATAAATAAACTTATCCAAACAAGTCAATCAGCGTTTATAATCAAACCTGAGGTACCCAAATACGCAAATAAATGATCAAATTTAAGACAGAGAATCGTTATTGTCTTTACCGGAGAAAAATACCAAAGAAAGTGCTTTCATTCACACGCTTAGAAACACTACAGCCAAAATGGGAGCCACCTAGAAAAACTACAATTTCTGGCTAATTTTTCCAAAAACCAGCCTGAAACTATTTCTAAAGACTGTTGACATCTAGTCCTAGGAACTGCAATCGGGCACAATTTCACCCTATTATCAAAGTGCCAGCCATTGAAATCAGTGGTAGGATGAATTTTGTTTTTTTGTGATGGTTTGTCCTCTGGGTTTTGCCTGCCATTTCAGTTCTGTTATACTCACAGACATTATTGTAACAGTTTTAGAAACATTAGTGTTTTTTATTCCAATCTATCAATTATATGCATATCCTAGCTTCTGGGCCTGAGTAGCAGGTTGTTTGGGCACTCTTTTCATCCGGATGTCAAAATACCGCCCCCTAACCCAGAGAAGTTAAAATAAAGTTGTGATCCTAACTGACCTAAAACAGGGAAATTTTACTAGGATTAAGTGTCAGGAATTGTGAACTGAGTTTATTGTATTTGGCTAAGGTGTATGTAAACTTCCAACTTCAACTGTACATGCTACATTTAGACAAGGTGTAAAGGTCTGAACTCTCTAGGGAAAGTCATGTATCAGATTCATTCTTGTCTGTCAGGGGAGCAGATCTCAAACTTGACAGGGTTATTTAGAATTCAAGGCACAGTTAACCAGCATAGTTACCACAGCATTCTGCAGCGATACACCATCCAGTTTGTGCTTAGTGGAACTATCGTTTTGATTTTCAACAGGACAATGACCCAACACGCCTCCAGGCTGTGTAAGGGCTAAACTTCCCTTTTCAGAACCATGAAGATAATTCGTAAAAATCAAAATAACTTCACAGGTGTTCATTGTAAAGGGTATAAACACTGTTTCCCATGCTTGTTCATCCATTTATGATCCATAAATATTTAATGAACATGCACCTGTGGAACGGTCGTTAAGACACTAACAGCTTACATACGGTAGGCAATTAAGGTCACAGTTATGAAAACTTAGGACACTAAAGAGGCCTTTCTACTGACTCTGAAAAACACCAAAAGAAAGATGCCCAGGGTCTCTGCTCATCTGTATGAACGTGCCTTAGGCATGCTGCAAGGAGGCATGAGGACTGAAGATGTGGCCAGGGCAATAAATTGCAATATCCATACCCTGAGATGCCTAAGCCACTGCTACAGGAAGACAGGAAGGACAGCTGATCGTCCTCGCAGTGGCAGGATGGCAACAACAACTGCCTGAGTTACACCAGGAACGCACAATCCCTCCATCAGTGCTCAGACTGTCTGCAATAGGCTGAGGGAGGCAGGACTGAGGGCTTGTAGGCCGACACCAGACATCACCGGCAACAACGTCGCCTATGGGCTCAAACCCACCATCGCTGGATTAGACAGGACTGGCAAAAAGTGCTCTTCACTGATGAGTCGCGGTTTTGTCTCACCAGGGATGATGGTCGGATTCGCATTAATCGTCGAAGGAATGAGCCTGTACTCTGGAGCGGGATCGATTTGGAGGTGGATGGTCCGTCATGTTCTGGGGCGGTGTGTCACAGCATCATCGGACTGTGCCTGTAATGACAACAAGCTATCTCAACGCTGTGCGTTACAGGGAAGACATCCTCCGCCCTCATGTGGTTCCCTTCCTGCAGGCTCATCCTGATATGACCCTCCAGCATGACAATGCCACCAAGTACAGAACGAGCAGTATGGCTGATTTCCTGCAAGACATTAATGTTAGTGTTCTGCCATGGCTAGCGAAGAGTCCGGATCTCAATCCCATCATTTACAACATTAACAATGTCCACTGCATTTCTGATCAATTTCATGTTATTTTAATGGACTATTTTATTTTCAAAACAAGGACATTTCTAAGTGACCCAAGACGGTAGTGTATGTACTGTGAAATTATGGGTGTACTGTAAAACAAGTGAATGTGTATGTGTTGCTGGCATCTAAGGGTATGTCTCTCTGTCTCTCTCCAGGTTGGTGTACAGTGGCTCCACCCATGTTAGCCTTCCTCTATTGCTTTGCCCAGATCGGACTGGAGTGGGAACACAACCCACCCTAAATCACCAACCCCACAGAGACTGTTGGAAGGGAGGCAGAACTCACCCTTAAACACCATCACACAGTGCTGACTCTGCTATTGGGGAGAACAACCCACCTTAAACCACCCCACAGTGGACTCTGGTAGCCTAGCAGTTAAGAGCGTTAGGCCAGTAACCAAAAGGTTGCTGGTTCGAATCCTGAGCTGACTAAATGAAAAATCTCTGTGCCCTTGAGTAAGGCACTTCAACCCTAATTGACCCTGTAAGTCGCTCTGGATAAGAGCGTCTGCTAAATGACTTAAATGTAAGTGGACTCTGCCATGTGGGGAGAACAACCCACTGTAACCACCCCACAGTGCACTCTGCTATGTGGGGAGAGCAAACCTGTCCTTTACTACCCACCCACAGTGGGGACTATCAATGAGACCTGCTGAGGAAAACACTGGACACATGTACGTACGTATGTGACTATAAGAAAGTGACCTACAGTATAAGAAACCAGTCTGCCAAACTACCTGTACCTATGAGAACTGCTGCTTAATACTTGGGTGCATAGAGTAAAACACATGTATGGAAAAACAATGGATGCTGTTCAGTTGTCATTTGTTGATAACCTGTGAGTGAGGCTTGCAGTATCCAACCTGGGATGTTTTGGATCTGTTTAATCCCAAAATCAGCGTTCTACATCTCCTGGAATGGAATGGCTGAAAGCACCTCAGTATATTCCATTGACTGCGCTAATCCTGTATCTGTCTCATAGCACTAAAGGGATCAGCAGATCTGTGTCAGTTTAAGTAACATGTAGGGTCAGGGGGGGGGGAAACCCTGCTAATTAGACTCGCCTAACACTACTCTGAAAGGGATTTAGGTCACATCCAAAGATGGCATCCTATTCCCTAGCTAGTGCACTACTTTTTACCAGGGGCAATAGGACTCAGGTCAAATGTAGTGCACCATATAGGGATCTATTTGAGACGTGCTTCAATGGGTCTTATGACATCCCGAGAATCCAAAAATCCAGTCAAGAAGAGAATACGATCTGCAGGATTAAATCTTAAACAGTTTATGATAAGAAACCCGCCACACAAGCCTTTTCGTGATGGATTACAAGTATAGCAATAATTTCATCACACGTAAAGGTTGCTTCAAAGGGTGCCCCATGTTAGTGTTAGTCATGTAGGCTGTTCTTACTAATAATGTGCTTGTATCGAGGCAGTTCGTCACCCAGTGAGCCGGCCCTAATATTTAGGTTGGCAGTGACTGGCCTCGGTTCTACATAGGTCATTGTGTGTTCCTCCGTCACTGGATCCCTCACTCCCTTTTTTCTCTTTCACTTTGTTTCTATTTCTCTCTGTGTCCGACTGAGTCTCTCTTTTCTCTCTATATGGATATCTGTATCTTTCTCTATCCATCTCTGTCAGGGATGAGGGCCCGGTGTCGTGTTAATTGGATGTTAATGTGATGTTTTTATACATAGCGTTCAGTAAATATTCTGCTCCTTCAGGAGGCAGCCAGGCCACGCAGGTGTTATCCAGCTAGATTCAACCCCTTGTCTGTCTCTTACCTAACATGATTGGCTGGAATGGAAGAAATGGAACGGTATCAAACATACGTAAACCACGTGTTTAGCGCCGTTCCATTCATTCCATTCCGGCCATTACAATGAGCCTGTCCTCTATGGCTCCTCCCACCAGCCTCCTCTGCCATCACTGTACTATACGTGTGAGATGATGCATGTGCAAGGGTTTGTTCTTCTACTGTTGATGATGATAGGAGACTGTCCTGTATCTTATCATTGCTATTATGGTGGCTTCACCTATATTGACATGGAACTTTGTCTACTTACATTTTTGCCCCTATCGAATAAATAGTTATTTCTTCAACATCACACAATTGTGTTTGAAATGACCATGGTCTCATTTAAATGAAATGAACAACAACAAAAATGTCGAAACCAAACAGCCGATGACTATGTATAAAATATCATTTATTATAAATAGTATTTTACATATCTTTACAAATACTCTCATTTGTGCTTGCAATTACATTTACAGTATCATTACAGGAAACTTATAAATATTGTGACATGTGCATAAATCACATTACTGTCCTCATTATATATTTATATTAATGGTTGACCTTTTAGTAACACTTTACTTGAAGGGTAACTGCATAAGCACTTCATTACCCATATACTGCATTCATAAGCAGTACCTTTACTAAATGCTCGTCAACTGTCAACAACAAGTCCTTATGCATGTACCCTTCAAGTGTAACCAATTCTCTCTCTCTCTTCACATGACATTAAAGTAGTATGTACATACACAGTGGTACTAGGCAGCTCCCCTGAACTGACCACAAAAATAGTTTTACGTTGTTTAAACATGTCTGAAGTAATCATGCTCACGTTTTAAAGAAATCAACAGAGCATAGCCGCGGGAAGATGAATGGGGGTGGGGGTGCTGAACAGTTTGTTTTGTCCGCACTACAGACAGCTAGTTCGGTCTGCTAATACAGGATTAGTAAAGGCCCAGTGCACTACTTTTGTGTGAGAGTTATACTTTTGTATTTTTTTTCAGGGGGTGCGGATATTCAACAGAATCAATCAGCTTTAATTTTCTTTTGGTGCATTACAGGACTTGGGGGTGTGTGGCTGGGAGTCTGGGCCTAGGACTTTAAAAACAAGGTGCTGGTACATTATTAGGTTTTACTGACCATGCATGGAAGGGTTGCATCCCAAATGGCACCCTATTCCCTATATAGTGTACACATTTTTGATCAGGTTACCTATAGGGAATAGAGTGCCATTTGGGATGCACTTGAGGACTAGCTCAATAGCTGGTAGGGTCTTTCTCAATTGTCTAAAATGTGCGTCCTCTCCTTTATCACACTGATCTGAAAGGACTGACCACGTTAAGAGCTTCCGCCGCCTCCCGGGTGGCGCAGCGGTCAAGGGAGCTGTACTGCAGCGCCAGCTGTGCCACCAGAGGCCCTGGGTTCGCGCACAGGCTCTGTCGTAACCGGCCGCGACCGGGCGACGCACAATTGGCCTAGTGTCGTCCGGGTTAGGGAGGTTTTGGCCGGTAGGGATATCCTTGTCTCATCGCGCACCAGCGACTCCTGTGGCGGGCCGGGCGCAGTGCACGCCAACCAAGGTTGCCAGGTGCATGGTGTACCCTCCGACACGGCTTCCGGGTTGGATGTGCGCTGTGTTAAGAAGCAGTGCGGTTGGGTTGTGTATCGGAGGACGCATGACTTTCAACCTTCGTCTCTCCCGAGCCCGTACGGGAGTTGTAGCGATGAGACTAAAACAATTGGATACCACGGAAATTGGGGAGAAAAAAGGGTAAACATTTTTTTTTAAGTAAAAAAAAAAAAAAAAGAGCTTCCGCTATATTATTTTAATCTTTCAAGTCTTTTCCAATCAGTGCAGATAAAGGGATTTTGTTGTTGTGTGCAATCAATATAGAGCCCCAGATGACTGTCTGGGATTGTGATGCACTCCATCAGGACTCTCTCAATTGTTCAAAACGAACCTCCTCTGTGATATCACCACAAGAAAGACCAACACAGAGGGTTATCCATAAATGCCATGTTACATGTATCACCAATTATTTTCCAAAAGAGAAAAAAACAGGTGAACTAAGCCAAGAATAAATCACTTTTTACCCTCAAATGTATCAAATATTGTTCACATGCATCAATGCAGCTGGCACAAGGATGTACATCAAGTTTCCATAAAAGAGTGGTAAACGCATATACATTTGAATAGGCATTCGATTTTAGGTAAACCTCATGAAGAATAAATGTACATTACTAACAATATGCACCAACCAAATGACATCGTTGTTACCCATTTTGGGAGAGTATCAATTAACAAAAGCATGCTATAATATTTTGAAACATTTGAGCATTGCAATGCATAGAGTAGTGTCATTCTTCTCATTAATAATGCAATATCCCCTTACTCAGGCACTGGCCCCTTAAACATTATTATACTATACTGCATGTGAAGCTATATGTGTTAAAATAATAAACAAGCTGTTGACTTCTCCGTATCATGGAGACCTGAACGCGTACATTCTGTTAACACATCAACGGCAATGCACAATTATTGTTTACCAATGACAGCAACACGTGCAACCACCTAATTTCATTAGTGAGTAATGTAGTGCATACTTAACTTGATTCTTAAGTATGTCAAATCAAAGTATGTTTAAGGGCTGGATTCAACCCTTATTGTGGAAGATCTGTGTTATAGCGCAATTGAAATGTAAAGATCATTTCCGATTGAGCCAACAAATGCAGTGTTTACTGTGAAAGCAGTCTCCACGAACATGGGAACATTGCCTAGTGGTTGGAGCGTTGGACTAGTAACCGGAAGGTTGCAAGTTCAAACCCCCGAGCTGACAAGGTACAAATCTGTCGTTCTGCCCCTGAACAGGCAGTTAACCCACTGTTCCCAGGCCGTCATTGAAAATAAGAATGTGTTCTTAACTGACTTGCCTGGTTAAATAAAGGTCAAATTTAAAATGTCAATCACGCTATGGCACGGATCTTCGACGATACGGATTTAGGCTAGGCTTAAGTTCATATTTAAGTGAAGTGTGTGTGCATTTCTTTCCAACTTGCTTGATAATAGTAACACATTTACATCAGTAGGGGTCATTTGGGTCAGCAGTGAACAATCATAACTATTGTTTACAGCACGTGTCAAACTCATTCCACAGAGGGCGTGTCCGCTCACCTGGTTTTCTAGGTCTTAATTGAAAGGACAAAAACAAAAACATGCAGACACTAGGCCCTTCATGGAATGAGTTTGACACCCCTGGTTTACATTGTAGCACTTAACTTAAGGGAATAATCCACTCCAAATATTTAGTTTTTTCATTAGTTCACTTGATACAGACTCATGTGGCAAGTGATGAGGATGTGGCAAGTTACACTTTGCTTCTCGAAAGTCCCATGTCTTAACTTGACTGCTGACATGCAAAACATTTTGGGACTGTATCAACATTGGACTAATGGAAATACCAAAATAGTTTTTGAGTGGATGATTCATTTAACTCCAACACGTAAAATGCATGATATTGTTATAATGCAATATAATACTTGCAATAAGAGGGGTTCGTTTATATGCTTATCTCATAATTATCCTAAATGCATAACTGCTATTTTCCCAAATAATGCTTAATATACATGCATAAAATAGTTTATAAACAAGTCATAAAGCACTTGACATGTTGGCTTTACGTAAAGTGTTTCTGTTAACTACAATGAATATCTGGCCAGGATCGCAATTATACTATTCATAAGTATTGATGATAATGTCTAAGTGAAGACCCTCCACATTCCATGTTATGTATGGTCAAAAGATAAATATGGTAACATTCATAAGTCGTAGTTTCCATAAGATTCCAGCATGGACAAATGATCAAAATCAGGACTTTTGAAAGAACTAACATGGAAAGCTGCTGCTTGCGTACAGGAGCTGATCTCAGAACGCTAGTTATGTAAGCAAGCTCTTAGTAGAGTACAGGACAGTCCAAAAAATACTACTGTATGAGACTTATTCACACGTAAGTGAAAGAACTCATTCATGACCCTTTAATCTCTATATATTTTCTAAAAACACATGTTCTGTAAACACTGTATACTGCTATCGTAACGGTTTTGTTCAAAATATATACAGTGACAAGAAAAAGTATGTGAACCCTTTGGAATGACCTGGACTTCTGCATAAATTGGTCATACAATTGATCTGAGCTTCATCTAAGTCACAACAATAAACAAACACAGTCTGCTTAACCTAATAACACACAAACAATTATATGTTTTCATGTCTTTATTGAACACACCGTGTAAACATTGCCAGTACAGGGTGGGGAAATTATGTTCACCCTTGGTTGACTGGTTGACCCTAATTTGGCAGCAATAACCTCAACAAAACGTTTTCTGTAATTGCAGATCAGACCTGCACAACGGTCAGGAGGAATTTTGGACCATTTGTCTTTACAAAACTGTTTCAGTTCAGTAATATTCCTGTGATGTCTGGTTTGAACCGCTCTCTTGAGGTCATGCCACAGCATCTCAATCGGGTTGATCAGGACTCTGACTGGGCCACTCCAGAAGGAGTATTTTCTTCTGTTGAAACCATTCTGTTGTTGATTTACTTTTTTGGTCGTTGTCCTGTTGCATCACCCAACTTCTGTTGAGCTTCAATTGGCAGACAGATAGCCTTACATTCTCGTACAAAATGTCTTGATAAACTTGGGAATTTTTCTGTCAATGATGGCAAGCTGTCCAGGCCCCGAGGCAGTAAAGCAGTCCCAAACCATGATGCTCTCTCCACCATACTTTACAGTTGGGATGAGGTTTTGATGTTTGTTCGGTGACTTTTTTTCTCCACACATCGTGTTACCGGTTCCTTCCAAACAACTCAACTTTAGTTTTATCTATCCACAGAATATTTTGACAGTAGCGCTGTGGAACATCCAGGTGCTCTTTTGCGAACTTCAGACGTGCAGCAATTTTTTTTTATTGGACAGTAATGTGTTCTCTGGTGGTGTCCTCCAATGAACACCGTTCTTGTTTAGTGTTTCACATATCATAGACTCGTCAACAGAGATGTTAGCATATTACAGAGATTTCTGTAAGTCTTTAGCTGACACTCTTGGATTCTTAACTGTAAGAGCACATCACAAAATGCTCAATGAGGTTATCTTTGCAGGACGGTCACTCCTAGGGAGAGTAGCAACAGTGCTGAACTTTCTCCATTTATAGACTATTTGTCTTACTGTGGACTGATGAACATCAAGGCTTTAAGAAATACTTTTGTAACCCAATTCTTAACCTTAGGTCTTCTGAGATCTATTTTGTTTGAGGCATAGTTCACATCAGGAAATGCTTCTTGTGAATAGCAAACTCAAATTTTGTAAATGTTTTTTATAGGGCAGGGCATCTCGTCTCATTGATTAGACTCCAGGTTAGATGACTCCTGACTCCAAAGTTCACAGTTCACATACTTTTCCCAACCTACACTATGACTTATGTATTCAATACAGATAAGAAAAGTACAATAATTTGTGTGTTATTACTTTAAGCACACTGTTTGTCCATTGTTGTGAATTCGATCAACATCAGGTCAAATTTATGCAGAAATTCAGGTACTTTCAAAGGGTTCACACAAATTCTTCCTCCTGTATCTGAAATAAATTAAGGCGAAATAAGATAACAGGCTAATAGCCTAATGTAACACGATCACAATATGGGTTTGATTTAGTTAATGCATTGTTACTGCAGAGAGAGACCTGTTTTTTTCTCCCTCTTAGTCGGACGTTTATATACACCTTAGCCAAATACATTTAAACTCCGTTTTTCACAATTCCTGACATTTAATCCTAGTAAAGATTCCCTGTCTTATATCAGTTAGGATCACCACTTTATTTTAAGAATGTGAAATGTCAGAATAATAGCAGAAAGAATGATTTATTTCAGCTATTATTTATTTCATCACATTACCAGTGGGTCAGAAGTTTACATGCACTCAATTAGTAATAGGGGTGGCAGGGTAGCCTAGTTGTTAGAGCGTTGGACTAGTAACCGGAAGGTTGCAAGTTTAAACCCCCGAGCTGACAAGGTACAAATCTGTCATTCTGCCCCTGAACAGGCAGTTAACCCACTGTTCCTAGGCCATCATTGAAAATAAGAATTTGTTCTTAACTGACTTGCCTAGTTAAATAAAAGATCAAATAAAAAAAATGGTAGCATTGCCTTTAAATTGTTTAAATGGGGTCAAACATTTCGGGTAGCCTTCCACAAGCTTCCCATTCCTCCTGACAGAACTGATGTAACTGAGTCAGGTTTGTAAGGCCTCCTTGCTTGCACACGTTTTTTCAGTTCTGCCCACAAATTTTCTATAGGATTGAGGCTTGTGATGGCTTTGTGATGGCCACTCCAATACCTTGACTTTGTTGTCCTTAAGCCATTTTGCCACAACTTTGGAAGTATGCTTGGGCTCATTGTCCATTTGGAAGACCCATTTGCGACCATGTTTTATCTTCCTGACTGATGTCTTGAGATGTTGCTTCAATATATCCACATAATTTTCCTCCCTCATGATGCCATCTATTTTGTGAAATGCACCAGTCCCTCCTGCAGCAAAGCACCCCCACAATATGATGCTGCCACCCCCGTGCTTCACAGTTGGGATGGTGTAGTGTTCTTCAGCATGCAAGCCTCCCCTTTTTCCTCCAAACATATCATAATCATTATGGCCAAACCATTCTATTTTTGTTTCATCAGACCAGAGGACATTTCTCCAAAAAGTACAATCTTTGTCCCCATGTGCAGTTGCAAACCATAGTCAGGCTTTTTTGTGGCGGTTTTGGAGGAGTGGCTTCTTCCTTGCTGAGCAGCCTTTCAGGTTATGTCGATATAGGACTCGTTTTACTGTAGCTATAGATACTTTTGTACCTGTGTCCTCCAGAATCTTCACAATGTCCTTTGCTGTTCTGGGATTGATTTGCACTTTTCACACCAAAGTACGTTCATCTCTAGGAGACAGAACGCGTCTCCTCCCTGAGCGGTGTGATGGCTGCGTGGTCCCATGGTGTTTATACTTGCGTGCTATTGTTTGTACAGATGAATGTGGTACCTTCATGCGTTTGGAAATGGCTCCCAAGGATGAACCAGACTTGTGGAGGTCTACAATTTATTTTCTGATGTCTTGGATGATTTCTTTAGATGTTCCCATGATGTCAAGCAAAGAGGCACTGAGTTTGAAGGTAGGCCTTGAAATACATCCACAGGCACACCTCCAATTGACTCAAATAATGTCAATTAGCCTATCAGAAGCTTCTAAAGCCATGACATCATTTTCTGGAATTTTCCAAGCTGTTTAAAGGCACAGTCAACTTAGTGTATGTAAACTTCTGACCCACTGGAATTGTGATACAGTGAATTATAGGTGAATAAATCTGTCTGTAAACAATTGTTGGAAAAATTACTTGCCAAAATAATAATTTGTTAACAAGAAATTTGTGGAACAGTTGAAAAACTAGTTTTAATGACTCCAACCTAAGTGTATGTAAACTTCCGACTTCAACTGTACATACTTTAAGACAATTTGTCACTAATAAATTGCATGAATTGAAAGTGAAAACTTAATGGAGTGCGTTGTTGCAGCTGTCTGTTTCTAGCCATTTGCGGGCTACTTAGCACATTTCAGCTGTTATGTAACACAATGTTGCCATTATGTAGCTCAATGAAAACACAACCATTAGTGGAGACCTCAGACTAATGATTAATTACATGTATATGTAATGAAGCTGGTTTAGTAAACCCCACTCACGGGATGAGTAACCTTGCCTGAGACCTGAAGACTCGCATTGGCTTACCGAACTAATGGCTCTGCTTAAGCTCAGGCTAACACTGTCTTGTGGCAAACCAGGGCCCAAACGCCAGTTGTTCCCATATAGTGATGGGAGGAACTTTGGCAGCAGTTAACATTAAGATCATAATATTTTCAAATATTAACATGATACTGCTTCGATGTGATTAGGCTTAGGTCTCAAATTAATGAAACCCATTGAAGGTGCCCACATCATTGAAGACTTAAACTTTGGAACCGCTAGGTTCCAATTAGTGAAAGTACCAGACAGAAGGAGATCAACATGTCCTGGATATAAATTAGATTTAAAAAATGTACATTGATTACTAATTCATAGGCCTCAATGTTCTGTTTGCCTTTGATATTCAGTAATGGAGTTCCAAGCATGAGCATTCAGTAGGCTAGCCATGGAAAACTGCAAGGCCAAACAGTGATGTATGTCGATCAACGCAAGTCATGCAGCAAGTCATACTTTGCAGTGAGAAGTGTCTTGAAAAAGTATGTTTTTTGGAAGACCCAGTTACACAGTAAATGTTGAAATACTTTTTCTATTCGTTTCACATGTACAGTGTCAGAGAGCCATGTTTGACAAACATAAACTAAGAATCAGTTAAATAATACAACCTCCACATCCAACAACACAACATGTCGCCATGATGGAGCGTTGTTAGTGCAACTGACGCAGTTCCTTAAGAGTAATTCCCAGCACTGTAACCATCGGCCAAGAATAAAGACGAACCAGTCAACAAAGGTGGTTGTTTCTTGGTTTCTTGACTATAGATAGCAGTTCTAGGTTCGATCTGATAAGACATACGGTGATGGTCAGTCAGTCTAAAAGGGGGGTTGGAGTTCTTTCAAAAGAACATGCTGGTCTTTGATTGGCCAGGGTTCTCTGCGTACAGACCAAAAGATTGATTGGTTGAAACCTAATGGTCCTGAGCTCTGATTGGTCAACACAGCCTCCTTCATCTGGTTTAAAGAAGATGGCTACAAGGTGATCCAATGATTACAGAGTACAGTAGTAAAAACAACCTACTGTAATACGTTCTGTGAACCATCTGTGTGTAATGCATTGTCAGGAGCAAGATCTATACTGAATGCTTATAGCAAGTGCAAAGCTCAATATACAGTATCACCTGTGCTGAATGTTTCTATATCCTTTTTGTATTTATAAAGGCAACACCAAGGTATGCATAAAGTCTTGTAAAGTATTACACGGTGATAGAATGACATCGTGAATACATCCAGAATGCATTGTGCACTGGTGGTTCAAAGATAGTGGAAAAGCAAAAGATGGATTCACCCCTTATAGATACCATACTCTGAGAACCACTAAAGATAGTGGTCCCATTGGAGATCTACAAGGATAATGAATAATAATGAATTCGTTGCTGCTCTGCTCTTGAACTCCATGGACTGGTGGAAAAAAAGTAGAAACTTAAATATACAGCTGATGTGCACAAGCAGACCAGGAGAACACGAGTACAGCTGTGAACCTGTGTCTGTGGGTCACAGAGAGGGTAGCCAAACCCATGGTGGTCTAAAGGTCACTGCAGTGCACCTAGACCCCTTTCACTGCACACACCCCAGATTCTCCAAAATGACCGACGAGATCAACTCCAAGGTTCCATAGCCCACGGGTAAAACCACCAGATCCTCTTTAAATTAACAGCATCGTATCTCCGTCATCTGCTGCTTTCACAGGCATCGGCAAGGTGAGGGACAATAAATGGCCTCAGCTGAGATACACCAACAACTCCCAGAATCTGTGGCCCTGTGACCAAATTGCCCAGCATTGGGACAAATATTTTCTGAATCTGTTGCCAGTCTTCACACTCTCAACGTAAGTCCCTTTTTGCTTCTATGAAAATATGTCCTCCTTGTCCGAGTCTGGTGTGGTGGGTCTAGAGATGTCAAAAAGAGGCTTGGGGGAGCTGGGATCTCTCCTTTGGACCTTGAGGAGCTTCAGAGCCTCTGCTAGCTGGGCCTCCAGGCCAGCCATGCGGGTGTTTAAGGCCTTCAAGTCCTCTTTGAGCTCCAGCTTGAGCTCCAGAACAGAAGCCTGGAGAGTCTGCTCTGGGATGGGGTAGAAGGCGTGCTGCTTGGCCACCTCAGGGGGTGCCATAGGGCTGCGGTCCTGTGGTGTGGTGCCTGTGGTGCGGGAGCTGTCCCCCACGTTGTCTAGACGCAGATCGCTCTTGGTGATGCCGCTGTCGCACGAGTCGGTTTTCTTCAGCAAGGTCTGGGACTCGTGGGCTGCCCCTGCCTTAGTCCGCTCGGGTAGCGTCTCCATGGACTCTGCTTTGGACACCTTGGAAATTAAGAACAGAATGTATTAATGAAGATGGCTGGCTTCAACCGAGGCGTGTTCTCGACAAACTGTGAATCCTGGCCCAAATATTTTAGGTTTCATACCTTGTTCCAGTTGGACTCCTTAGTCATGGAGTCCTTGAAGCGTCCCCAGCCTTTGACCTTTGCCGGCTCGAACACTCGGAGAGACGGGGCCTGGAGCTTGGCTTTGTCTGACGGGCTGGAGATCGTGGAGGCCAAAATGGGTGTGGCTGGGCTTTCGGTAACAGTGACAATGCTGGTGGTGGCGATGATTTCATGGATGGGAGTGGGCTCGATATTCACGATTTGACCTCTCTCCATGTCATCGGATGGGTTGGCCTGCTCCTGATGTATACGGGCCTCCTTCTGCTGACGGAACCGCTGGAAGAGCCGACGCACCGGGTGGTCCAGCGGGAGATTAAGGGGTGCTTCATTCTTTCGTCTCAGTCGCTCCTCTTCCTCTCGTTTCACATCGCTGATTTTTCTGAACACAATCTGTAGAGAGACGACTCTTGATTAGTTAAATTAAACTTGTTTTTGTATGCACATACTATACGATAGCTTGCCTGAGAACAGAACTGTGATACCATGAACTCAATCCTGTGTTATGTAGCCTTTACTGTGAGTTGGCTGGGCTGTCTAACCTAACCAGAAGTTGCTGAAATGAACCAAATAACCTGAATATGCACTTTAAAACAGTCTGTCTAGGTAAGTGAAAATACATGTAAATGTGTGTATAGTGAACTACGTTCTGCACCAAATTCAGCTCTGTTCGATGAGCCTCTCGGACAGGTCCGACTATCACGCAGGTAAGTACCTAAAGTAGGTAAGCATACAGCAATGGCGCTTAAGGCATGAAAGTGCTGTGCTGCACACCCCCCTCATCACTAATTTAAACCCATTTTATAGAAAACACAGCAAATATAATGCCTTTTGCTGAGTCCCTCAAAGGAAATCATGAAATATAAATGGCTTCTCTCGTTTCTAGCGCCAGTGAATTTTTCTCTACTGAAACTCATTCATTCTTTAGTAGACCATTAACCAAAACACAAAGCAGACATTTTAGCTTATTCTGGGTGACATTTTGATGAGAGAAAAATATTTAGGTGTATTTATGTTGATTGAGTACCTCACACAGAAAATGTTGTCCCACAGATTGTGTTATATAAACCAGGAGTATCAAACTAATTTTTCCCTGGGAGCCGCATTCGGTCTTCACTCTGGAGGGCAGCACTGAAAATGTCTTATATTTCCTCACCCTCAAAATTAGCAAGAAAATTGTTTCTGGAATGTTCTATGCTCCTTGACTGTCTAGTTTTCATTTCAGTAATTATTAACAAGCTGGACACAATCAAGAAACCTCCCCCCATAAATAAATACAAATAATATTTGACTCAAGCCACCCACGGGCCGGATTGGACCCCCCTCGCGGGCTGGTATCACACCCCTGATTTAAACCATGATTGCACAACACATTTCAAGCTGCATAAGATTACCACAGTAAAGGCTTAATTGAATTGGTTTCCGAGGTGTGACATCGTCTCATGAGAGATGAGGAACTGTTTCATCAAGACCACTGGTGTATTTACAGATAGGATAATTCAATCAAATCTTCATGACATAATAGTCACATTACTGGTGATGTAAGGATAAGTTCCATTTAGCACCCTATTCCCTACATAGTGCACTAGTTTTGACCAGAGTCCTATGGGCCATGGTCCAAAATAGTGCACTAAATAGGAAATATTATCACATATGGGACGCAGACAAATTGTCCTCCCACCACCTCAAATCCTAGTCACCCTGACCAATATTCTATTAATGTTCTGACCCCTGTCATACCCTGCCCAGCTGCATGGCACGCTTGGCTCAGATGGATGTATTGAGTATCAAGTATGAAGGTTATAACTGTACCTGAGAAGAGTACACATAGCTTTGTATTAGGGAAACACTATGGATGGAGTGAAGAAGGAGCAGGCTGATTGTTGTGTATGTGTGTGTGAGAGTGAGAGAAGGAGAGAGAGAGATGAAAGGGCATATACAGTGCATTCGGAAAGTATTTAGGCCCCTTGACTTTTTCCACATTTTGTTATAGCCTTAATTTAAAATGTATTAAAAAATATATTTTCTCATCAATCTACACGCAATACCCCATAATGACAAAGCAAAAACAGGTCTTTAGGCATTTTTAAATAAGATAAGATATATAATAAAAATATATGAAATATCACATTTACGCCTCCCGAGTGGTCTAAGGCACTGCATTGCTTTGGGGTGGCAGGTAACCTTGTGGTTAGAGCAATGGGCCACCGAAAGGTTTCTGGTTCCCTGTTTAGCTTGCATCCCAATCCCCTGGTAAATAAAGCATTCTGTTTCTGCATACCTGGCTACCAGCTATCATTGCCATGTGTCTCGCCTGACTACTCCTTCAAGTTAGCAGTGCATGGAGTAGCTAGCTAGCAAGCCTTACCCCCGGTAATTCCATCCACATTCATCCATCTGGTCAAAACGATGTCATCAAGTGTACCAACCAAGGGAGAGCGAAAGCAGCACAAGCCTTGTGAAGCTTGCCCTGGCAATTGCGGCCTGTACATATTACAGTCTGACTCTCATCAACAATACCTGCCTCAGCGTGTACCATGCTTTGGCAGCTCTAATTGACCCTGCTAGCTGATGCCCCGCTGGGCCCTGAAGTCCTTAAACGTTAAGCAAGATACATGGAAATTATTGCCCAGGCCTCGTTCTTACTCAAAGAAGTATATTTACACACACAACCTGATTTATTAATTAGATACAAATATAGACAACAATACTGGATGTACAGTATGCAAGAAAACATATTGCATCTAACTCTTTGTTGCTTTCTGCTTTGTTGGTTTGCTTTAATATTTCATATCACCTCAAGGGAGGAACCGGTGCCTTGCTGTGTACAGAAAAGTCAAGACATACCTTGCTGTGTGCAGAAAAGTCAAGACAACAGTGTTGTGGACAATGAAACATTGTGGCCTGAGATATTAAGGAGTTAGTGTTGCACTTTTATCTTTAGATTGCACTGTACACAGACAAGAGTAACACACACATCACCTCCCGCTATCTGCCCAGAGGTTGTCAGAACCAGGTCTGCAAGTGAGGGTGTGCTAAAGCCATAGTAGCAGAAGTGTCTGTGTGCTTGCGTGTGTGGGTGTTTGAGAGAGGGTGTCTGTTTGTGTTAGTGTGTGTGCTTGTGTGTTTTTGAAAAGACGCTTGCTCAGTCAGTATATGCCAGGCTAAGAAGGAACTCCTATGACGCTGTCTGAAAGTTCATAACTCGCCTCTGGCTCAAGCCTAACTTTCTCATGGGAACGCTATGCTAACAAAGCCTTCTCCTGCCTCATAAACCATTCAAGCTAACACAGACCAAATCCAGTCTGCTCAGTGATCTCTGAAAAACTTAGACAAAACAACCGCCATGGTCATTTAAGTACAGTTTATGTATATCATAATATAAAATGCAGCCAAACTCAGAGTAATACTGCACCCAAACCCAACTCATTTGAATGTGTAGAAGAACCCCAAAGCCAAATCAAGCAGTATCATTTTGATTCTCTTTGATAGATTAATGGGCATGGACAACTCACGACTTCCTTGTATCCATGGCAATGACAACAGTGTATTCCATCTTCTAAAACTTGCCATCCACAGATGGGTCCACTCAGCCATAACATACCACAGAGTAGTTTGATGCTGTAGTGTATTCATGATGTCTTCAGAGGCTCATTAGCCATATTATATGCTTTGATGTGTGACACTAGTAATGTCTCCCTGTCTTTGCCCTGAATGCTGTTACAAAGGGAGATACAAGTGACAACTGCATTAGCTGGGAGGTTTAACTTACACCATATCAATCTGTTGGACTAAAACCAAATGAGACCGAGTATATTGTATGACAAAGTCTCCAAGTGTGATAGCTGAGCTTGATCCCAACAATGGAGTTTCTTTCTCTCCTCCCTTGTTTGGCCTAACAGAGCCATAGGGAGTGGACTCTCTCTCTCTCTCTCTCTCTCTGCCTGTGTGCAGTTTGTTAGGCTTTGTTGTCTAGCATGGCCTTCGGCTCTCTCTCATCCATGCTGACAGCAGTATAGAGAGAGCAGGGTGAAACACGACAATACCCCTCTACCACCCACCACCCCCTACCCAGACCACAGTACCTATCAACCAGCACCACCTCCCACCCAGCACGCCCACTGCCCATATATCACTGCCTGACAAACACCATCTGAAGCTCTGTGGGAGCGTGCACACACACACAGAATAAACCACTAACCACCGGGCTCCAAGCCCTGTTTCAAAGATGCTGAGGCGAGAGTAAAGATGCTGAGTGTTCCTGCCTGGACCAGCATGGGATAAGCACTAGCATTAGCATGAGTCGGGTCATGCTGGCCTGAAGATGTACAGGCAAGGGCAAGAGAAGGCAGTGGCAGAGTGTGTGAGCCTTTGCAATCGACTACCCTGCAGTTAGACTGTGCAGATTTACTGATCTACAAATCATGTTGCATCACAAACAACTACTCATTATATGATCAAGATTAGTGATTCTGCGCCACACCTTGCTCAAACTGATCCTCTCAAACGTCCTCTATATCTTACACAGTTCGTGTCCCAAATGGCACCATAGTCTCTATAGATCTATGGGCCCTGGTCAAACGCAGTGCACTATATAGGGAATAGTGTGCCATTTGGGACAGAATCACAGGCCTGATATTGCTCATGTATCCACTCACACAGAAGTTAATACTATTCCCTACTGGTTAAGCTACTCTGCTGCTGTGACATGTTACACCAACCCTTCGTAATAAAGCTGTCTTTAAACTGACATGTTGTCTATGTAATTTAAAATGTGGTCCTTTGATTTCTCCCAAGGCAGAGCTTAACAGAAATCTGCCATTCACAAGAGCAGAAGTCCAAACTAGGGTGAAATAAAAGAAGGAACCCAGCGGGCAATGCTGTTTGAATGACATCCATAACAAGGAGAGATGAGTGTGACTTTATTTTTCATTTGAATTGACACCATTACAACCAGTTACCAGAATTAGTTTGAATCTGGTTGTATATCAAGGCAACCCATTTATAGGTTGAAATCGGGTTGCAAGGGGATAATTGCAACCAGTTTTTCCCCTGGGGAAGATAGCTAGGTGACAATATTGCAACCATACATTTTATCCACCAACCTAATCGTGGAAGGATATCATTTTCATTACTTCGGTTCATTCATTTTCCCTATAACCGTGACGGTAGACCAAGATTGATGGTCACAAATTGACGTCCTCCTCGGTCTCAGAATTGGGCATTTTGCTTCGGTTCGCTTTTTCCCGAACTGCTGCTGATTGTAATTGCTTCTTGCATTGAAGCTTTTATTGATGCTCTCCTCCACAGCCTGACATGCACACACTCGCACACACACACACACACACTGGATTGTCTTATTAAACTCATATCTCCTCATTCTGCCAGCCTGGTTGTTTACCTCCTGCAGCTCCTTCCCAGCTCTCTAGAAGTGAATACATTTCTCAGAATGTTTTTTTTTTTTTGTGCAAAACATTATTGCTTTCCTGTTCCTTGGCCAACTTGAATGTCATTGAGAAATCATAGATTTCTATTATTTGAAATTCCATCTTAGTCATCCTGACCCGGCAAAAAAATTAAACTGAGTGGTTCTGGAAACAAACAAATCTTCTACTCACTCAAGCATGAGCGAACCAAAATGGAAAATATAAGTCCTAGCATATCTCTTTCTACAGTGGGGCAAAAAAGTATTTAGTCAGCCATCAATTGTGTAAGTTCTCCCACTTAAAAAGATGAGGTCTGTAATTTTCATCATAGGTACTCTTCAACTATGACAGACAAAATGAGAAAAGAAAATCCAGAAAATCACATTGTAGGATTTTTAATGAATTTATTTGCAAATTATGGTGGAAAATAAGTAAGGAGTGGGCTTAGGTCTCCAACCTGACTCTGCCACACTCCCTTTGTGCCCCTCCGCCGCTCAGCTTTCGCTGCCTCCAGCATTGCCTTGGGGCGGCGATATTCCCCAGCCTGTGCCCAGGGTCCTTTTCCGTCCAAAATCTAATCCCATGTCCATGAGTCCATAGATCGCTGCTGCCCGATACCACGCTGCTTGATCCTTGGTTGGTGGGTGATTCTGTAACGGAATTCTTCGTCCTCCGACGAGGAGTATGAAATGTCGGACCAATGCGCAGCGTGGTATGTGTTCATGATGTTTATTAACTGAACAACAAAATACAAAATAAGAACGTGAAATAAACTAAAACCGAAACAGTCCTGAAAGGTGCAGAAAACACTAGACAGAAAATAATCACCCACAAAACTCAGGTGGGAAAAGGCTACCTAAGTATGATTCTCAATCAGAGACAACGAACGACACCTGCCTCTGATTGAGAACCATACCAGGCCAAACACATAAACACAACATAGAAAAATGAACATAGACTACCCACCCCAACTCACGCCCTGACCATACTAAAACAAAGACATAACAAAGGAACTAAGGTCAGAACGTGACATTATTACAGAAACGCCCCCCCCCAACCCCCTCCTGGGCTTTTCACGCACGAGAGTGTCTAGGGTTTCCCGAGAACGGTGCGACAAACAAAAAACATCCAGTCAGCGGCAGTCCTGTGGATGGAAACAACTCGTTGATGAGAGAGGTCGAAAGAGAATGGCAAGAATTGTGCAAGCTAACAGGCGGGTCACAAACAGACAGTCCCATGTGGCTCAGTTGGTAGTGCAAGGCACTTGCAAAGCCAGGGTTGTGGGTTCAATTCCCAAGGGGGTCCAGTATGGAAATGTATGCTCTCACTACTGTAAGTCCCTTTGGATAAGAGCGTCTGTTAAATTACTAAAATGTAAATAATGGTGGTGTACAGAACGGCAGCGCGGAACGCACAACTTGTCGCTGGTACAGGCTGGACCAACATCCCTGTGAAACGTTTCTGACTTGTAGAATCCATGCCCCAAAGAATGCAGACTGTTCTGGAAGCAAAGGGGGGTCCAACACAGTACTATAGTAGATTGGTGTACCTAATTAACTAGCTGGTGAGAGTACATTAAACAGGTAGGTGTGATATCCTCTCTACCTTCCATTACTCAGCATGCATCATTCTGTCAATGCTTATCTGTCTGTGCCATGGACAGGAAATGGTCTGGTAGGAAGAGACGTTTCTGATACGTCTGGACAGGCCTAGCTCCTAGTCGAGCGGGAGGAGGTCTGTCTTAATAAATCCCCAGTTTAGTTAAGGTCTATAAATCTGCCCGGTGACCAGCCATTAAACATACTACTGCGGGGAGAGGGAGACTCTCACTACAACTCCGACTCAACATCTTCTCTCAAGTCAAATCATTCCCCTTCTCTCCCATCTACAGCAACTCTAATGCCGTTTTCCCCTCTACTGTTCTATTCTCCCTTCCTCTATACACCTTTGGCACTCTTTAAAGGCCCACTCCTTAATTTGGAGAAAAAAATTATTAGCAGCAGCCATGTCACTTGGTTTGCTATGAATATGCAGGAGAGGGAAACTGTCACTATAACTCCCAGTCAACATCTATAACTGTTCTCTCCATTCGAGTCCTCCCTATTTCCCTTCTCTATTTTCCCTATTCCTCACTCTCAACCCCACTTCTGCCTCTCTAACATCCAAGTTATGTACAGTGCTAGTCAAGTCTGGACACCTACTCGTTCAAAATTTTTATTATTTCTTTAATTTTTTTTTACAATTTTCTACATTGTAGGATAATAGTGAAGACATCAAAACTATGAAATAACACATATGGAATCATGTAGTAATCAAAAAAGTAGCCACCCTTTGCATTGATTACAGATTTGCACACTCTTGGCATTCTCTCAACCAGCTTCATGAGGTAGTCACCTGGAATGCATTTCAATTAACAGGTGGAATTTCTTTCCTTAATGTGTTTGAGCCAATCAGTTGTGTTGTGAAAAGGTAGGGGTGGTATACAGAAGATCCTCTGTAACCAATTATATTATGGCTCAGATAAGCAAAGAGAAACAACCATCCATCATTACTTTAAGACATGAAGGTCAGTCAATGTGGAACATTAAGAACTTTTAAAAGTTTATTTTTTATTTTTTTATTTCACCTTTATTTAACCAGGTAGGCTAGTTGAGAACAGGTTCTCATTTGCAACTGCGACCTGGCCAAGATAAAGCATAGCAGTGTGAACAGACAACACAGAGTTACACATGGAGTAAACAATTAACAAGTCAATAACACAGAGAAAAAAAGGGGAGTCTATATACAATGTGTGCAAAAGGCATGAGGTAGGCGAATAATTACAATATTGCAGATTAACACTGGGGTGATAAATGATCATGTACAGGTAGAGATATTGGTGTGCAAAAGAGCAGAAAAGTAAATAAATAAAAACTGTGGGGATGAGGTAGGTGAAAATGGGTGTGCTATTTACCAATAGATTATGTACAGCTGCAGCGATTGGTTAGCTGCTCAGCTAGCTGATGTTTGAAGTTAGTGAGGGAGATAAAAGTCTCCAACTTCAGCGATTTTTGCAATTCGTTCCAGTCACAGGCAGCAGAGTACTGGAACGAAAGGCGGCCGAATGAGGTGTTGGCTTTAGGGATGATCAATGAGATACACCTGCTGGAGCGCGTGCTACGGATGGGTGTTGCCATCGTGACCAGTGAGCTGAGATAAGGCGGAGCTTTGCCTAGCATGGACTTGTAGATGACCTGAAGCCAGTGGGTCTGGCGACGAATATGTAGCGAGGGCCAGCCGACTAGAGCATACAAGTCGCAGTGGTGGGTAGTATAAGGTGCTTTAGTGACAAAACGGATGGCACTGTGATAAACTGCATCCAGTTTGCTGAGTAGAGTGTTGGAAGCAATTTTGTAGATGACGTCGCCGAAGTCGAGGATCGGTAGGATAGTCAGTTTTACTAGGGTAAGCTTGGCAGCGTGAGTGAAGGAGGCTTTGTTGCGGAATAGAAAGCCGATTCTTGATTTGATTTTCGATTGGAGATGTTTGATATGGGTCTGGAAGGAGAGTTTGCAGTCTAGCCAGACACCTAGGTACTTATAGGTGTCCACATATTCAAGGTCGGAGCCATCCAGTGCGGTGATGCTAGTCGGGCATGCGGGTGCAGGCAGCGATCGGTTGAAAAGCATGCATTTGGTTTTACTAGCGTTTAAGAGCAGTTGGAGGCCACGGAAGGAGTGTTGTATGGCATTGAAGCTCGATTGGAGGTTAGATAGCACAGTGTCCTATGATGGGCCGAAAGTGTATACAATGGTGTCGTCTGCGTAGAGGTGGATCAGGGAATCGCCCGCAGCAAGAGCAACAACATTGATATATACAGAGAAAAGGGTCGGCCCGAGAATTGAACCCTGTGGCACCCCCATAGAGACTGCCAGAGGACCGGACAACATGCCCTCCGATTTGACACACTGAACTCTGTCTGCAAAGTAATTGGTGAACCAGGCAAGGCAGTCATCCGAAAAACCGAGGCTACTGAGTCTGCCGATAAGAATATGGTGATTGACAGAGTCGAAAGCCTTGGCAAGGTCGATGAAGACGGCTGCACAGTACTGTCTTTCATCGATGGCGGTTATGATGTCGTTTAGTACCTTGAGTGTGGCTGAGGTGCACCCGTGACCGGCTCGGAAACCGGATTGCATAGCGGAGAAGGTACGGTGGGATTCGAGATGGTCAGTCACCTGTTTGTTGACTTGGCTTTCGAAGACCTTAGATAGGCAGGGCAGGATGAATATAGGTCTGTAACAGTTTGGGTCCAGGGTGTCACCCCCTTTGAAGAGGGGGATGACTGCGGCAGCTTTCCAGTCCTTGGGGATCTCAGACGATATGAAAGAGAGGTTGAACAGGCTGGTAATAGGGGTTGCGACAATGGCGGCGGATAGTTTCAGAAATAGAGGGTCCAGATTGTCAAGCCCAGCTGATTTATACGGGTCCAGGTTTTGCAGCTCTTTCAGAACATCTGCTATCTGGATTTGGGTAAAGGAGAACCTGGAGAGGCTTGGGCGAGGAGCTGCGGGGGGGCCGGGGCTGTTGGCCGAGGTAGGAGTAACCAGGCGGAAGGCATGGCCAGCCGTTGAGAAATGCTTGTTGAAGTTTTCGATAATCATGGATTTGTCGGTGGTGACCGTGTTCCCTAGCCTCAGTGCAGTGGGCAGCTGGGAGGAGGTGCTCTTGTTCTCCATGGACTTCACAGTGTCCCAGAACTTTTTGGAGTTGGAGCTACAGGATGCAAACTTCTGCCTGAAGAAGCTGGCCTTAGCTTTCCTGACTGACTGCGTGTATTGGTTCCTAACTTCCCTGAACAGTTGCATATCGCGGGGACTGTTCGATGCTATTGCAGTCCGCCACAGGATGTTTTTGTGCTGGTCGAGGGCAGTCAGGTCTGGAGTGAACCAAGGGCTGTATCTGTTCTTAGTTCTGCATTTTTTGAACGGAGCATGCTTATCTAAAATGGTGAGGAAGTTACTCTTAAAGAATGACCAGGCATCCTCAACTGACGGGATGAGGTCAATGTCCTTCCAGGATACCCGGGCCAGGTCGATTAGAAAGGCCTGCTCACAGAAGTGTTTTAGGGAGCGTTTGACAGTGATGAGGGGTGGTCGTTTGACTGTGGCACCGTAGCGGATACAGGCAATGAGGCAGTGGTCGCTGAGATCCTGGTTGAAGACAGCGGAGGTGTATTTGGAGGGCCAGTTGGTCAGGATGACGTCTATGAGGGTGCCCTTGCTTACAGAGTTAGGGTTGTACCTGGTGGGTTCTTTGATGATTTGTGTGAGATTGAGGGCATCTAGCTTAGATTGTAGGACTGCCGGGGTGTTAAGCATATCCCAGTTTAGGTCACCTAGCAGAACAAACTCTGAAGCTAGATGGGGGGCAATCAATTCACAAATGGTGTCCAGGGCACAGCTGGCAGCTGAGGGGGGTCGGTAGCAGGCGGCAACAGTGAGAGACTTATTTCTGGAGAGAGTGATTTTCAGAATTAGTAGTTTGAACTGTTTGGGTATGGACCTGGAAAGTATGACATTACTTTGCAGGCTATCTCTGCAACTCCTCCCCCTTTAGCAGTTCTATCTTGATGGAAGATGTTATAGTTGGGTATGGAAATCTCTGAATTTTTGGTGGCCTTCCTGAGCCAGGATTCAGACACGGCGAGGACATCAGGGTTAGCAGAGTGTGCTAAAGCAGTGAGTAAAACAAACTTAGGGAGGAGGCTTCTGATGTTGACATGCATGAAACCAAGGCTTTTTCGATCACAGAAGTCAACAAATGAGGGTGCCTGGGGACATGCAGGGCCAGGGTTTACCTCCACATCACCCGCGGAACAGAGAAGGAGTAGTATGAGGGTGCGGCTAAGGGCTATCAAAACTGGTCGCCTAGAGCGTTGGGGACAGAGAATTAGAGGAGCAGGTTTCTGGGCATGGTAGAATATATTCAGGGCATAATGCGCAGACAGGGGTATGGTGGGGTGCGGGTATGGCGGAGGTAAGCCCAGGCACTGGGTGATGATGAGAGAGGTTTTATCTCTGGACATGCTGGTGGTAATGGGTGAGGTCACCGCATATGTTGGAGGAGGGACAAAGGAGGTATCAGGGGTATGAGGAGTGGGGCTAGGGGCTCCATAGTGAACTAAAACAATGATAACTAACCTGAGCAACAGTATACAAGGCATATTGATATTTGGGAGAGACATACAGCGAGGCATACAGTAATCACAGGTGTTGAATTGGGAAAGCTAGCTAAAACATTGGGTGAGACAACAGCTAATCGGCTAGCATAACAACTGCAGGTAAAATGGCATTGACTAGGCAACGAGGCCGACAGATAAAACAAACAAGCAGAATCGAGTACCGTGATTAATGGACAGTCCAGCGTGCATCAGCTATGTAGCCAAGTGATCAGAGTCCAGGGGCAGGGGGGCTGGCGAGTGTTATCCAGGTTAAGAAAACTAACAATGACTAAGTAGCTTGTAGCTAGCTAGCTGGAAGCTAAATAGCTTGTAGCTAACTAGCTGGTAGCTAAATAGCTTGTAGCTAGCTGGTTAGCTTCTGGAGGTTCTTGGGTGTGTTTTGGGCTAAACAAGCTAAACAAGCTAGCAGTTAGCATGCCGAGTTAGCAAGCAAGGAGATAACGAGGGCTAGAGAGTTAGCCTTTGGAGGACGTTGCGATGGGTTGAGTCTGTTTATTCCTCTTCATGCGGTGACATCGATAGACCGGTCGTAGTCAAGGTATTGTAGCCCAGGAGTATGCTAGGAGCTCTGGCCGGGCTAGCTTCAAGCTACGTGGGTGGAAACGCTAGCCAGGAGTAATCAACCAGGGTTGCTGTTTAGCTCGATAGCTAGTTGTGAAGATCCAGCTGAAGAATGTTCCGTTTGTGGTGGGAATCCGGGGATAAAAAATAAATAGGTCCGTTATGCTCTGGTTAGCGTCGCGTTGTTCGAACTGGCGAGAGCTTTCCGAGCTAAAGGTTAGCTGAAGACCGCTAGCATAGCTGGCTAGCTTCAGTTGAAGGGTTCCGGTTTCGGTTTCGAAGTAAATATAACTACTTTAGGAAAAGTAGGAAAAGTAGCTACATTGGCGGGTTGCAGAAGAGTATTTGGAAGCTTAGGTTTAGCAAAATGTTTTTAAAGATATGCGAAGAAAAAAATATCTAAAATATCTAAAACGAAAAAGAGACGATATTTACAGAGAGACGATACGACAGGACGAGTTACTGCTACGCCATCTTGGAAAAAATGAAGCGCAGTAGCAAAACTCATCAAGCACAATGAAGAAACTGGCTCTCATGAGAACCGCCACAGGAAAGGAAGACACATCCTCTGCTGCAGATGATAAGTTCATTAGATTTACCAGCCTCATAAATTGCAGCCCAAATAAATGCTTCACAGAGTTCAAGTAACAGACACATCTCAACATCAGCTGTTCAGAGGAGACTGCGTGAATCAGGCCTTCATGGTCGAATTGCTGCAAAGAAACCACTACTAAAGGACACCAATAAGAAAAAGAGACTTGCTTGGGCCAAGAACCACCAGCAATGGACGTTAGACTGGTGGAAATCTGTCCTTTGGTCTGAAATCTGTCCGCCATGTCTTTGTGAGACGAAGAGGTGGTGAACGGATGATCTGGGAATGTGTACTTCCCACCATTAAGCATGGCGGAGGTCTGATAGTGTGGTTGTGCTATGCTGGTGACACTGTCGGGTAATCTACTTAGAATTCAAGGCACACTTAACCAGCATGGATACCACAACACACCATCCTATCTGTTTTGTGCTTAGTAGGACCATCATTTGTTTTTCAACAGGACAATGACCAAAAACACCTCCAGGCTGTGTAAGGGCTATTATACCAAGAAGGAGAGTGATGGAGTACTGCATCAAATGACCTGGCCTCCACAATCACCCGACCTCAAACCAATTGAGATGGTTTGGGATGAGTTGGACCACAGAGTGAAGGAAAAGCAGCCAACAAGTGCTCAGCAAATGTGGGAACTCCTTCAAGACTGTTGGAAAAGCATTCCTCATGAAGCTGGTTGAGAGAATGCCAAGAATCTGCAAAGCAGTCATCAACGCAAATGGTGGCTACTTTGAAGAATATCAAATATAAAATATATTTTGATTTGTTTAACACTTTTTTGGTTACTACATGATTCCATGTGTTATTTCTTAGTTTTGATGTCTTCACTATTATTCTATAATGTAGAAAACCCTTAAATTAGTAGGTGTGTCCAAACTTTGATTGGTACTTTAAATATTCATACCCCTGATGTTAGAATCACCTTTGGAAGTGATTACTACAAGCCTTTCTGGGTAAGTCTCTATGAGCTTTGCACACCTAGATTGTACAATATTTGAAAATTATCATTTTTTAAATTCTTCAAACTCAAAACTATAACTAGGTCACTCAGGAACATTCGACGGCTTTCTAAGCAGCTCCAGTGTATATTTGGCCATGTGTTTTAGGTTATTGTCCTGCTGAAAGGTGAATTTGTCTCCCAGAGTTTGTTGGAAAGCAGACAAACAGGATTTTGCCTGTACCTATCTCTATTCCATTTATTTTTATCCCAAAAAACTCCCTTGTCATTGCCAATGACAAGCATACCCATAGCAGGATGCAGCCACCACCATGCTAGAAAATATGAAGAGTGCTACTCCGTGATGTGTTGTGCTGGAGTTGCCCCAAACATAATCATTTGTATTCAAAACATAAAATGAATTAATTTGCCACCTTTTTTGCTGTTTTACTTTAGTACCGTATTGCAAACAGGATGCATGTTTTGGAATATTTGTATTCTATACAGGCTTCCTTCTTTTCACTCTGTCATTTAAGTTAGTAATGTGGAGGAACTACAATGTTGTTGATCCATCCTCAATGCTTCAAAGCTGCAGAATTTTTTTGGTACCCTTTCCAAGATCAGTGCCTCAACACAATCCTGTCTCGGAGGTCTACGGACAATTCCTTCAACCTCATGGCTTGGTCTTTGCTCTGACATGCGCGGTCAACTGTGGTAGCTTAAAGTAGACAGGTTTGTGCCTTTCCAAATCATATCCAATCAATTTAATTCACCACAGGTGGAATCCAATCAAGTTGTAGAAACATCTCAAGGATGACCAATGGAAACAGGATGCACCTGAACTCAAAATCAAGTCTCAGAGCAAAGGATCTGTATACATATGTAAATAAGGTATGTGTTTTTATTTGTAATAAATTTGCACACATTTCTAAAAAACTGTTTTCGCTTTGTCTTTACTGGGTATGTGTGTAGCTTTATGAGGAAACAAGTAATTTAATCAATTTTAGAATAAGTAATGCAACAAAATGTGGAAAAGGGGAAGGGATCTGAATAGTTTCTGAATGCACTGCATATACAGTATATACATTATTTTAATAGCAGGACAATCTAAAGTCCATTATCCCTCTGAAGAGTATGAATTAGGCTGTTTGAGAAGTTTGAATCCTAAGTAACCTGCCTACACATTTTAAGTACAATACACCAACATAGCTACTTTAGTAGGTCAAAGCTATGTGCTGGAAAAACTTGCTAGACCATGGGTGGAGTATGCAGTGGTGCTGCTCCTGTGAATTTTCTTTCTTTCTGGCTTCAGACCAATGCCTATATCCCACATAAAATGTTGTTTTTAGTTTTTATTTTCTATGGTTTTTGATTATTCCCTGATATAAGTGGCTTCCCTTTTGCTTAAAGATTCATGTTAAATTATGCCTATTTCAGCCGCAATAGGGTTTTTGACTCACCAATTACACCAACTGTGCCAACTTTAATAAAGCCTAACACAGCAATACAAATAAAGTAAAACTACTCAACAATGACAAATGACAACAGAAATAATGTAGTTATTAGTATTTATTTTATATAATCAGCTGATTTTCCACAGGGAAGTGAAAATCCAGAAACCTATTTAAGCCAATATGGAGTAAACTGGAACAAATTTCCCTGATCTCTTTTAGACAATTGAGCAACCTCCTGGAAAATACACAAATGATCAACATGTAGCCTACCCATGAACTATTTACATACATTATTGTTGGTCACATTTGGTGGCTCGGAGAACAAGGCATTTAGTGGCACAAACTGCTTGGTGTTCTAAACCAGCAGAGGGCCTGTGCTACTTCTCCCCCTGACATCCTAGTCATCCACCTCGGTGAATACAACTTGGGATACGCCAAGGAGTGGCACTGGTGCGTCAGATGCGAGGATTTAAAGGTGGTCATCCAAATGTTTCCTGGGACAACAGTGGTTTTCTCTGATATCGCACA
Organism: Oncorhynchus gorbuscha; assembly: GCF_021184085.1. Classification (NCBI taxonomy): domain Eukaryota; kingdom Metazoa; phylum Chordata; class Actinopteri; order Salmoniformes; family Salmonidae; genus Oncorhynchus; species Oncorhynchus gorbuscha. The sequence goes on along the minus strand of NC_060178.1, from coordinate 76,900,158 downwards.
GCGGAGGAGCTGGATGTTCCAGTGGGACCAGAAGATAAACAAGTACATAGAGGGGGCCAGGCACTCCGTCAAGCAGCTTGTGTATACATTTCAGGGAACACAATCCGCCACCCTGCCTTTAAGCAGTGTGTCCCTAGGATGTAGCATAGGGGTTGGGTACATCTGGCGGATGTGGGCAACAACATATTCATTGAGATTTGGTCTCTACTGTTCTCTCCTCCATAGTAGCAAGAAGCATGCAATAGTACACACACCACACTCCTTATTGCCACTCAACGACGCTTTTTCAAGAGCCACCAAATAATTACAAATAAGCACACACCATGCATGCGTGTGCATGCCAGTGTGTGTGTCACGATTGGGAGGGGGGGTGTCAAAACTATGTATGAAAGAGAATGATCAGTTACATTAACCGTTACGCTACGAACCCAGTCATGTACGCATTATCTCGAGACTTTTTAAATAGACAGTCTGGTGATGACAGGAAGTTTTTGTTGCACTATGTTTTTGTTGTTCATTCACTCAGTACTGATTGGACATTTATTTCTATTGCTGGGTTAAAAAAACAGTATCATAGCTAACCAAGTTAGCAAGCATAGCGTTGTCGTTTGACTGTGCAAAGGTCACGCAAGCAAGTAATGTTAGTGTTATTTAACCTGGGTGCACCCGCACCCGATGGCTACGTTTTACTTGGATGGCGACTTCAAGTTTACATTGAAAAGTAACTTCCCACTGTGTTAATCAGTCAGCACAAATGTGTATTAAAATGACAAGAAGAAAATTGCATTGACAGAGGGAACATACTGAATCAATGCACAAGGTAAGGGCTGTAACGTTAGCTTGCTACATTGCCAAGCAAGCAAGATTGACTAATGTATGGAGTAACATTAGCTAACTTTGAACAATGCCCATTGCATTTATTATACATTAGCAGTGTTGAAGTTTCCCAAACTTGTGTTAACTTTAATTAGCTAGACAGCTGTGCTTTGTGGAAGAATATGGGATATACTGTCAACATTGTGTTGTGCTGGTGCACGATCTGTCCATAAAGCTAATGTTACAGCCTTGTTGGCTTGTAGCTAGCTAGCTAACTTTACTGGCGAATGTTAGTTGGCTAGCTAACTGGCAATAGCAGCCAAGGATTTTCGCAATCTTATTTGCGCTTATTTGTTTGTGCTCTCAATCCTAAAATTGATAAGTTCAATGGTCACTTTTTTATTAGAATTTTACCCCATTTTTCTCCCCAATTTCGTGATATCCAATTGCTATTTACGATCTTGTCTCATCGCTGCAACTCCCCAACTGGCTCGGGAGAGGCAAAGGTCGAGACATGCGTCCACTGAAACATTTAGAATTTGAGCTAGGTCGGCGCAGAAATACTCTGAAAACTGAATTGCTAACGACCATGTTAAAAACTTGTTTTTTGTTCTCGGTAATGGCCGGGCGCCTCATGATGAGAGGCGGGGAGTGTGCTGTGTACCTCCAAGTTGATTTGCAATTGGTGTCATATTGTCTTTGAAAAGCAAAATCTATTATCATATCTATGTCAGTCAGAAAGGATCTTGTTCCAGGGTACTTTTTATCAGTGCTGGATTATGGTGATATTGTCTATATGCAGACCTCAGCAAGTAATTTAAACTCTGGACACAGTATCACGGTGCTTTAAGATTTATCACAAATGCTAGATCACTAACCCATCACTGTGATTTGTATGCCATGGTGCAATGGACCGCAGTCTACACCAGGAGGCTAGAGCACTGGTAAACTTTTGTGTATAAACATTGATAGGGCAACTCCCTCTAACTCTGTTCTTTACTGACCAGGTCAGTCAACACAGTCTTCGTTCACAGTCTCTGCTCTCCTTGTCTATTCCTTCATCCTGGATCAAGCTCAAAAGATATTAAAGTTAGGGGAGTTAGTGTCCTTGCCTGTTTTTTTAAAGACTGATCGACAACACAGTTTTTGATAGCTGCAGTTGTTTTTAATCATGAAATGGGTCTGTAACTTGTGACACTGTCTTGTGTGTGTGCCTTTTTATTTTTTATTTTATACCTTGCTATTTCCCTGTTTACCCTGGCAAAATAGGTTTTTAATGTCAAATGGGTCTTATCTGGTTAAATAGAGGTTAAACAAAAAAATAAAAATAATAGCGAGATGTTAATTTAACATTGAGCTTCAGTCCCCAGAATAATATTATTCATATATTGAAATAAAGACAACCATAGAGATAGAACAAAACAATTGTTTTACTTCTATGGAGACAACTGATCTACTAAATCTCTGTCTACACTCAAATCATTACATTTACAAATGACTATCTTTAAATTACTTTAAATACTTTTTTATTTTCCTTTTTTAAAATGTTTTTGATCTGACTAATTTATAGGCCATGCTATCCATGTTCTGTAGTGGCTTTTGAATTTATACCAAGACTGTTGAGTTGTGTGTATAGCAGCAAAGAGCACCACCAGAGAACCAAACTAAAGCTAGCTGCCTTAATGGTCCACATTATAATTCAATTCCAAAAACATCAGACTAAGCCTACTGATGCAAATTTCCTTCTCTTAAATCCTCCAGTCTTCTGCTTTGTTTTGAAGGATTTGCAGATCATATACATTCCCAAAAGTCTACTATACCGGATAACAATATATTGAAATGCCAAATTTGCATGCAGCTTAGCTGTCAGGATAGGAGTTATAAGCCCACACACACCCAGTCTTGTATAACTAACCTTGTGGGGACACACAATTCAGTCCCATTCACAATCCTATTTTCTCGAACCCCAAACCCAAACCCAAAAACCTAACCTTAACCCTGAAACTAACCCTAGCCCCGAAACCTAACACTGATTCTAACCTTAACCCAAACCCCATAGAAATAGCATTTGACCTTGTCGGGACAACAAAATTTCCCCAGTTGGTCAAAACTTTGTTATTTTACTATTGTGTGTGTGTGGACATGTTTAACTATACTTCTGGAGATCAGAAGTCTACTATTGTGTAAACTTGGCACATGTAGTTCAGCTTTAGTATTGCAGATTGTAGCCTCCATCAATGTAATTGCCTGCATCATTTCCAATCCCCCATATATTGTTTTGTAAATGTATATAGTACCAGTCAAAAGTTTGGACAAACCTACTCATTCATGGGTTTTCTTTATTTGTACTATTTTTCTACATTGTAGAATAATAGTGAAGACATCAAAACTATTAAATAACACAAATGGAATAATTTAGGAAACAAAGTGTTAAACAAATATATTTTAGATTCTTCAAAGTAGCCACCCTTTGCTTTGCACAAAATTGGCATTCTCTCAACCAGCTTCACCTGGAATGCTTTTCCAACAGTTCCCACATATGCTGAGCACATGTTGGCTGCTTTTCCTTCACTCTGCGGTCCAACTCATCCCAAACCATCTCAATTGGGTTGAGGTCAGGTGATTGTGGAAGCCAGGTCATCTGATGCAGCACTGCATCACTCTCCTTCTTGGTCAAATAGACTGGAGGTGTGTTGGGTCATTGTCCTGTTGAAAAACAAATGATAGTCCCACTAAGCACAAACCAGGGGCGGCAGCGTAGCCTAGTGGTTAGAGCGTTGGACTAGTAACTGGAAGGTTGCGAGTTCAAACCCCCGAGCTGACAAGGTACAAATCTGTCGTTCTGCCCCTGAACAGGCAGGGCAGGCAACCCACTGTTCCCAGGCTGTCATTGAAAATAAGAATATGTTCTTAACTGACTTGCCTGGTTAAATAAAGGTAAAATGTAATTTAAATTTTTTTTTAAAGCACAAACCAGATGGGATGGCGGGCTAAGTGTGTCTTGAATTCTAAATAAGTCACCAGCAAAGCACCCCCACAATATCACCCCTCCTCCTCCATGCTCACAAAGTCATGGCGATTGGAACCAAAAATCTCAAATTTGGACTCATCAGACCAAAAGGACAGATTCCCACCGGTCTAATGTCCATTGCTCGTGTTTCTTGGCCCAAGCAAGTCTCTTCTTATTATTGGTATCCTTTTGTGGTGATTTCTTTGCAGCAATTCGACCATGAATACCTGATTCACACAGTCTCTTCTATACAGTTGATGTTGAGATGTGTCTGTTACTTGAACTCTGAAATATTTATTTGGGCTGCAATTTCTGAGGCTGGTAACTCTAATGAACTTATCATCTGCAGCAGAGGTAACTCTGGGTCTTCCTTTCCTGTGGCGCTCCTCATGAGAGGTAGTTTCAGCGCTTGATGGTTTTTGCAACTGCACTTGAAGAAACATTTTAAGTTCTTGAAATGTTCTGCATTAACTGACCTTCATGTCTTAAAGTAATGATGGACTGTTGTTTCACTGGCTGAATGACGACATTAATAACATACAGCTGGCGGGTTATACACTATCGGCAGGATAGATCAGCAGCCTCTGGTAAGACACGGGGCGGGGGCCTATGCATGTAACAGCTGGTGCACAATATCTAAGGAAGTCTCAAGGTTTTGCTCACCTGAGGTAGAGTATCTCATGATAAGCTGTTGACCACACTATCTACCTAGTGAGATTTCATATGTATTTTTTGTAGATGTCTACATACCACCACAGACCGATGCTGGCACTAAAACTGCACTCAATGAGCTGTATACCGCCATAAGCAAACAGGAAAATACTCATCCAGAGGCGGTGCTCCTTGTGGCCGGGGACATTAATGCAGGGAAACTTAAATCAGTTTTACCTCATTTCTATCAGCATTTTAAATGTGCAACCAGAGGGAGAAAAAAAAACTCTAGACCACCTTTACTCCACACACAGAGACCCGTACAAAGCTCTCTCTCGCCCTCCATTTGGCAAATCTAACCATAATTGTATCCTCCTGATTCCTGAGTACAAGAAAAATTAAAGCAGGAAGCACCAGTGACTCAGTCAATAAAAAAGTGGTCAGATGAAGCAGATGCTAAACTCCAGGACTGTTTTGCTAGCACAGACTGGAATATGTTCCAGGATTCTTCCGGTGGCATTGAGGATCAGGAACACATCTGTCACTGGCTTTATCAATAAGTGCATCGAGGATGTTGTCCTCACAGTGACTGTACGTACATACCCCAACCAGAAGCCATGGATTAAGGCAACATTTGCACTGAGCTAAAGGGTAGAGCTGCCACATTCAAGGAGTGGGACTCTAACCCGGAAGCTTATAAGAATGTGCCCTTCAACGAACCATCATACAGGCAAAGTGTCAATACAAGACTAAGATTGAATCGTACTACACCGGCGCTGACACTTGTCGGATGTGGCAAGGCGGGCAAACTATTACAGACTACAAAGGGAAACACAGCCAAGAACTACCCAGTGATACGAGCCAGACGAGCGAAATAACTTATATTCTCACTTCGATGCAAGTAACACTGAAACATGCATGAGAGCATCAGCTGTTCCGGATGAATGTGTGATCACGCTCTCCAAACCCGATGTGAGTAAGACCTTTAAAACCTGTTGAGGCTAGGGGGCAGCATTTTCACTTTTGGATGAAATGCGTGCCCAGAGTAAACGGCCTCCTACTCTTTCCCAGATGGGAATATATACATAGTATTATTACTGGTGGATAGAAAACACTCTGAAGTTTCTAAAACTGTTTGAATTAAGTCTGTGAGTATAACAGAACTCATATGGCAGACAAGAACCTGAGAAGAAATCCAAACAGGAAGTGAGAACTCAATTTAGAAAACAGTGCCATTTGAAGTCCAGCTTAGATATGGATGTTTATGCACTTCCTAGGGCTTCCACAAGATGTCACCGTCTTTAGATTCTGGTTGTATGATTCTACTATAAAGGAGGGGCTCATAATAGCTCTTTGAGTGGGTGGTCAGGCAGAAAGCCTCGGTTTCAATGCGCGCAGTCACGAGAGAGTGTTCTTGCGTTCCAATGGGTTTCTTCAGACAATGAAATTCTCCAGTTGGAACCTTATTGCTGATTAATGCTTAAAACATCCTAAATATGGATTGCATACATCATTTGACTTGTTTCTACGACCTGTAACGGAACTTTTTGAGTTTTTGTCTGGAGGAATTGCTCATGCTTTTTGAGGATTGAATGCTGGGCTGAACAAGTTAATAACAAGTGGCTAAATGATGGGCTTTATGGAACTTTATGGAACAAATCAGTCATTTATTGTCGAACTAGGATTCCTGGAATTGCCTTCTGATGAAGATATTCAAAGGTAAGTGAATATTTCTAGTGTTTTTTGCAGCTTCTGTTGACGCCAAAATGGCGGCTATTTCTTTGGGTTCTGAGCGCCGTTCTCAGATTATATTTTCCTGTAAAGTTTTTTATTTTTATCTGACACAGCGGTTGCATAGAGGATACGTTTATCTTTAATTCTGTGAATAACACTTGCATATTTTATCAATGTTTATTGTGAGTATTTCTGCAAAATCACTGGATGTTTTGGAATCAAAACATTACTGCACGTAACGCGCCAATGTAAACTGAGTTTTTTATACATATATACAGTGGGGCAAAAAAGTATTTAGTCAGCCACCAATTGTGCAAGTTCTCCCACTTAACTTTGTTATATACCATTTGTTGGCAATGACAGAGGTCAAAACGTTTTCTGTAAGTCTTCACAAGGTTTTCACACACACTTGCTGGTATTTTGGACCATTCCTCCATGCAGATCTCCTCTAGAGCAGTGATGTTTTGGGGCTGTTGCTGGGCAACACGGACTTTCAACTCCCTCCAAAGATTTTCTAGGGGTTGAGTGAGATCTGGAGACTGACTAGGCCACTCCAGGACCTTGAAATGCTTCTTACAAAGCCACTCCTTCGTTGCCTGGGCGGTGTATTTGGGATCATTGTCATGCTGAAAGACCCAGCCACGTTTCATCTTCAATGCCCTTGCTGATGGAAGGAGGTTTGCACTCAAAATCTCACGATACATGGCCCCATTCATTCTTTCCTTTACACGGATCAGTCGTCCTGGTCCCTTTGCAGAAAAACAGCCCCAAAGCATGATGTTTCCACCCCCATGCTTCACAGTAGGTTTGGTGTTCTTTGGATGCAACTCAGCATTCTTTGTCCTCCAAACACAACGAGTTGAGTTTTTACCAAAAAGTTATATTTTGGTTTCATCTGACCATATGACATTCTCCCAATCTTCTCCTGGATCATCCAAATGCTTTCTAGCAAACTTCAGACGGACCTGGACATGTACAGGCTTAAGCAGGGGGACACGTCTGGCACTGCATGATTTGAGTCCCTGACGGCGTAGTGTGTTACTGATGGTACGCTTTGTTACTTTGGTCCCAGCTCTCTGCAGGTCATTCACTAGGTTCCCTCGTGTGGTTCTGGGATTTTTGCTCACCGTTCTTGTGATCATTTTGACTCCACGGGTGAGATCTTGCGTGGAGCCCCAGATCTAGGGAGATTATTAGTGGTCTTGAATGTCTTCCATTTCCTAATAATTGCTCCCACAGTTGATTTCTTCAAACCAAGCTGCTTACCTATTGCAGATTCAGTCTTCCCAGCCTGGTGCAGGTCTACAATTTTGTTTCTGGTGTCCTTTGACAGCTCTTTGGTCTTGGTCATAGTGGAGTTTGGAGTGTGACTGTTTGAGGTTGTGGACAGGTATCCTTTATACTGATAAGTTCAAACAGGTGCCATTAATACGGGTAACGAGTGGATGACAGAGTAGCCTCTTAAAGAAGAAGTTACAGGTCTGTGAGAGCCAGAAATCTTGCTTGTTTGTAGGTGACCAAATACTTATTTTCCAACATAATTTGCAAATAAATTCATTAAAAGTCCTACAAAGTGATTTTCTAGATTTTTTTTCTCATTTTGTCTGTCATAGTTAAAGTGTACCTATGATGAAAATGACAGGCCTCATCTCATCTTTTTAAGTGGGAGTACTTGCACAATTGGTGGCTGACTAAATACTTTTTTCCCCCACTGTATGTATGTATGTATATATATATATATTATTATATATTATTGAACAAAACACACAATACATGTATAACATGATGTCCTATGAGTGTCATCTGATGGAGATAATCAATGGCTTTTGTGACTGTGAAAAATGGCTGTGTGTGTCTTTGAATTTGGTGGTCATCTAACATAAATATATGTTGTGCTTTCGCTGTAAAACATTTAAAAAATCAGAAAAGATGGGTAAATGAACAAGATGTTTATCTTTCATTTGCTGAATTGGACTTGTGTGTGAAAGTTAAATATTTCTAAAGAATATTTTTTTTCAGCTGAATGGGAGGGGGTGTTCCCTTTAGGGAACTCCTTGTGCCCCCCTAGCCCCAGGTCAACATTCACAAGGCCGCAGGGCCAGACAGATTACCAGGACATGTACTTCGAGCATGTGCTGACCAACTGACAAATGTCTTCACTGACATTTTCAACCTCACCCTGTCTGAGTCTGTAATACCAACATGTTTCAAGTAGACCACCATAATCCCTGTACCCAAGAACAATAAGGTAACCTGCCTAAATGACTACTGACCCGTAGCACTCACATGTGTAGCCATGAAGTGTTTGAAAGTCTGGTCATGGCTCACCAACACCATTATCCCAAAAACCCTAGACCCACTCCAATTTGCATACTGCACCAACAGATCCACAGATGACTACAGCTCAGCCTTCAACACCATAGTGCCCTCAAAGCTCATCACAAAGCTAAGGACCCTGGGACTAAACACCTCCCTCTGCAACTGGATCCTGGACTTCCTGACGGGCCGCCCCCAGGTGGTAAAAGGTAGGTAACAACACATCCGCCACATTGATCCACAACACGGGTGCCCTTCAGGGGTGCGTGCTCAGTCCCCTCCTGTACTCCCTGTTCACTCATGACTCCACGGCCAGGCACGACTCCAACATCATCATTAAGTTTGCTGATGACAACAGTGCTAGGCCTGATCACAGACAACAATGAGACAACCTATAGGAAGAAGGTCAGACACCTGACCATGTGGTACAAGGACAACAACCTCTCCCTCAACGTGATCAAGACAAAGGAGATGATTGTGGCCTACAGGAAAAGGAGGACCGAGCACACCTCCATTCTCATCAACGTTGCTGTAGTGTAACATGTTGAGAGCTTCAAGTTCCTTGGCGTCCACATCACCAACAAACTAACATGGTCCAAGCACACCAAGACTGTCGTGAAGAGAGCACAACAAAACCTATTCCCCCTCAGGAGTAGAGGTCGACCGATTAATCGGAATGGCCGATTAATTAGGGCCAATTTTCAAGTTTTCATAACAATCGGAAGTCGGTATTTTTGGGCGCCGATTTGCCGATTTTTATTTTATTTTTTATTTTATTTTTATACCTTTTTATTTAACTAGGCAAGTCAGTTAAGAACACACTTATTTTCAGTGACGGCCTAGGAACGGTGGGTTAACTGCCTCGTTCAGGGGCAGAACGACAGATTTTCACCTTGTCAGCTCGGGGGATCCAATCTTGCAACCTTACAGTTAACTAGTCCAACGCAATAACGACCTGCCTGTCTCTCGTTGCACTCCACAAGGAGACTGCCTGTTATGCGAATGCAGTAAGCCAAGGTAAATTGCTAGCTAGCATTAAATTTGTCTTAGCTAAGTTTTAGAAATTGTTTTGTCTGGATGTTAGATTGCAAAAACTGGATAAATCAATCATAATCACTAGTTAACTACACATGGTTGATGATATTACTAGATATTATCTAGCGTGTCCTGCGTTGCATATAGTCTGACTGAGCATATAAGCATCTAAATATCTGACTGAGCGGTGGTAGGCAGAAGCAGGCGCGTAAACATTCATTCAAACAACACTTTTGTGCGTTTTGTCAGCAGCTCTTCGTTGTGCGTCAAGCATTGCGCTGTTTATGACTTGAAGCCTATCAACTCCCGAGATAAGGCTGGTGTAACCGAAGTGAAATGGCTAGCTAGTTAGCGAGCGCTAATACCGTTTCAAACGTCACTCGCTCTGAGCCTTCTAGTAGTTGTTCCCCTTGCTCTGCATGGGTAACGCTGCTTCGATGGTGGCTGTTGTCATTGTGTTGCTGGTTTGAGCCCAGAGAGGAGCGAGGAGAGGGACGGAAGCTACACTGTTACACTGACAATACTAAAGTGCCTATAAGAACATCCAATAGTCAAAGGTTAATGAAATACAAATGGTGTAGAGGAAAATAGTCCTATAATTCCTATAATAACTACAACCTAAAACTTCTTACCTGGGAATATTGAAGACTCATTTTAAAAGGAACCACCAGCTTTCATATGTTCTCATGTTCTGAGCAAGGAACTGAAACATTAGCCTCTTACATATTGCACTTACTTTCTTCTCCAACACTTTGTTTTTGCATTATTTAACCTGTTACTCCTACCCCCTACTTTTTCGAACATTCTGTTAAAAATTGTGCAACATTTCAGCGCCCTGCTGCTCATGCCAGGAATATAGTATATGCATAGGATTAGTATGTGTGGATAGAAAACACTCAGACGTTTATAAAACTGGTTAAATCACGGCTGTGACTATAACAGAACGTGCATTTCATCGAAAAGCGCAGGAAAATCTGAAAATTGGAAAATATATCAATGCGCCACTTGCATGTATTGTCTATGGGAAAGCGAATTACCTGGAGCCGAGATTGCAATTCCTACAGCTTCCACACGATGTCAACAGTCTTGTCATTTGCCTAGGCTTTGTTTCTTAGTCAAACGAAGAAGAGACAGCCCATTTCTTCAGGTCTCGGACCGGATATTTTGGTTGAGATTTACCCGGACATTATTTCCAGACGTACCCCTATAGAATATACATCGCCTCGTGATCAATTTGATCGCTTATTAACGTTCACTAATACCTAAAGTTGCATTACAAAAGTATTTCAAAGTGTTTTGTGAAAGTTTATCGTCAACTTTTTTTATTTAAAAAAATGACGTTACGTTATAAGACGATATTTTTTTAGTTTATCACACAGTCTTCATAGATCGATATCTAGGCTATATATGGACCGATTTAATCGAAAAAAAGACCCAATAGTGATTATGGGACATCTAGGAGTGCCAACAAAGAAGATGGTCAAAGGTAATGAATGTTTTATATTTTATTTGTGCGGTTTGTGTAGCGCCGACTATGCTAATTATTTTGTTTACGTCCCCTGCGGGTCTTTTGGGGTGTTACATGCTATCAGATAATAGCTTCTCATGCTTTCGCCGAAAAGCATTTTAAAAATCTGACTTGTTGCCTGGATTCACAACGAGTGTAGCTTTAATTCAATACCCTGCATGTGTATTTTAATGAACGTTTGAGTTTTAACTAGTACTATTAGCATTTAGCGTAGCGCATTTGCATTTCCAGATGTCTAGATGGGACGCCTGCGTGTCAGGTAGGAGCAAGAGGTTAAACCAAATTGAACATGTTTCATTATTTACTTGAGGCTAAATGGATTGTTTTGATGTATTATATTAAGTTAAAATAAGTGTTCATTCAGTATTGTTGTAATTGTCATTATTACAAATGTAAAAAAATTAAATCGGCCAATTAATCAGCTTATTTGGTCCTCCAATAATTGGTATCGGCGTTGAAAAATCATAATCGGTCGACCTCTACTCAGGAGACTGAAAAGATTTGGCATGGGTCCGCAGATCCTCAAAAGGTTTTACAGCTGCACTATCGAGAGCATCCAGAAGGGTTTCATCACTGTCTGGTACGGCAACTGCTCGGCCTCCGACTACAGTGCGTATGGCCCAGTACATCACTGGGGCCAAGCTTTCTACCATCCAGGACCTCTGTACCAGGCGGTGTCAGAGGAAGGCCCTAAAAATTGTCAAAGACTCCAGCCACACTAGTCATACTGTTCTCTCCGCTACCGCACAGCAAGCGGTACCAGAGCGCCAAGTATATGTCCAAGAGGCTTCTAAATAGCATCTACCTCCAACCCATAAGTCTCCTGAACAGCTAATCAAATGGCTTCACAAACTACTTGCATTGCCCCCCCCCCCCCCCCCCCACGCTTCTGCTACTCTCTGTTATTATCTATGCATAGTCACTTCAATGACTCTACCTACATGTACATGTTACCTCGACACCTGTGCCCCCGCACATTGACTCTGTACCGGTACCCCCCTGTATATAGCCCCACTATTGTTATTTACTGGTGCTCTTTAATTGTTTGTTATTCTTATCTCTTTTTTCTCTTATAACTGCATTGTTGGTTAAGGTCTTGTATGTCACATTTCCCTGTAAGGTCTACCTGCACCTGTTGTATTCGGCGCATGTGACAAATAACATTTGACTTGATTTTGATTTGATTTGAAAAGCCATGGTAACGATCATCATGTCTCAATCAAACTAGAGATGGATGATCATGAGATATGTCAGATTACATCACGAAACTTGTCAAGTCAACACCAATCCCTATTACTAGCCACTCTATGGACCTAATTGACCTTTTAAGGACATGACTTTTGACACATTCATTTTGGTGGGAATTCTCAAGGGCCCATGGGTGTTTTTTCTGGTTTCATGTTATAGTTATGGAGCGTGAGAACAGATGTATTATCTCTTAGCCCTCAGAGGATGAATGGTCCCACATGCACCGTAGATAGCTGTATCATCCCCTAGTCGGTGTACAGTTCTCTTATCTGTATTGACTCACATGTTCGGGACATATACTGCAGAATCAAGGCTTGTTACACACACACACACAAAGTCATCTCAGCATTGATTTACACTACCAGCCAAAAGCTTTATAACACCTACTCATTCATAGTTTTTTCTTTATTTTTACTATTTTCTACATTGTGGAATAATAATGAAGATATCAAAAACTAATGTAATAACACATATGGAATAATGTAGTAACCCAAAAAGGTCTAAACAAATCCAAATATATTTTATATTTGAAATTCTTCAAATAGCTACCCTTTGCCTTGATGACAGCTTTGCACACTCTTGGCATTCTCTCAACAAGCTTCAAAAGGTAGTCACCTGGAATGCATTGTTAATTTGTGGAATTTATTTTCTTCTTAATGCTTGGGGGCGGGGTGGGTATACAGAAGACAGCTCTATTTGGTAAAATACCAAGTTCAATTTATGGCAAGAACAGCTCAAATAAGCAAAGAGAAACAACAGTCCATCATTACATTAAGACATGAAGGTCAGTCAATACAGAACATTGCAAAAACCATCAAGCGCTATGATTTTATTCTCTGAGGCTGATTGCATGCGCAGACCAGCTGGCTGGTGTATTTACGGACATATTCAATCACTCCCTATCCCAGTCTGCTGTCCCCACATGCTTCAAGATGGCCACCACTGTTCCTGCACCTAAGAAGGAAGAGATAACTGAACTAAATTACTACAGCCCCGTAGCACTCACTTCTGTCATCATGAAGTACTTTGAGATACTATTCAAGCATCATATCACCTCCAACCTTACAGGGTACCCAACACCCACTTCAGTTTGCATTCCGTCCTAACAGGTCCACAGATGATGCAATCACCATCACACTGCCCTATCCCATCTGGACAAGAGGAATACCTATGTAAGAATGCTGTTAATAGGGCCTCCCGGGTGGCACAGTGGTTAAGGGCGCTGTACTGCAGTGCCAGCTGTACCACCAGAGTCCCTGGGTTCGCGCCCAGGCTCTGTCGTAACCGGCCGCGACCGGGAGGTCCGTGGGGCGATGCACAATTGGCCTGGCGTCGTCCGGGTTAGGGAGGGCTTGGTCAGTAGGGAGTGTAGTAGTGTCCTTGTCTCATCGCGCTCCAGCGACTCCTGTGGCGGGCCGGGCGCAGTGCCCGCTAACCAAGGTTGCCAGGTGCATGGTGTACCCTCCGACACATTGGTGCGGCTGGCTTCCGGGTTGGATGCACGCTGTGTTAAGAAGCAGTACGGCTGGTTGGGTTGTGTCTCTCATACGGGAGCCCATACGGGAGTTGTAGCGATGAGACAAGATAGTAGCTACTACAACAATTGGATACCACAAAATTGGGGAGAAAAAGGAAAAAAAGAATGCTGTTCGTTGACTAAAGCTCAGCATTACACCCTCGAAGCTCATCATCAAGCTGGAGGCCCCGGGCCTCAACCCCGCCCTGTGCAATTGGGTCCTGGACCAGGTGGTGAAGGAAACCAGGTGGTGAAGGAAACAACATCTCCACCTCGCTGGCCCCCTCCTGTACTCCCTGCTCAACCATGGCTGCGTTGCCATACACGCCTCCAACTCCATCATCAAGTTTACTGACTGGGCTTGATTACCAACGATGACGAGGTGAGGGCACTCAGAGTGTGGTGTCAGGAAAACAAACTCAACAAAACAAAGGAGATAGTCGTGGACTTCAGGAAGCGCACCCCTCCCCCCTATCCACACCGAATGGAACGTTTTTTAAGTTCCTCGGCGTACACATCAACTACAAACTGAAATGGTCCACCCACACAGACAGTGTGGAGGCTGAAGACTAACTTTTACAGATCCACAATCGAGAGCATCCTGTCGGGCTGTATCACAGCCTGGTACGGCAACTGCTCCGCCCTCAACCGCAAGGATCTCCAGAGGGTAGTGCGATCTGCACAACGCATCACTGGGGGTAAACTACCTGCCATGCATGACACCTACAGCACCCGATGTCACAGGAAGACAAAAAAGATCAAAGATCCAGAATCCAGAAGGCGAGGTCAGTACAGAGACTGAAGAACAGCTTCTATTTCAAGGCCATCAGACTGCTAAACAGCAATCACTAACTCAGAGGCTGCTGCCTATATGGAGACCCAATCACTGTCCACTTTAACAAATGGATCACTAATCACTTTAAATAATGTCACCTTAATAATGTTTACATATCTTACATTACTCATATAATATGTATATACTGCATTTTATACCATCTATTGCACCTTGCCTATGCCGCTCGGCCATCGCTCATCCATATATTTATATGTACATATTCTCATTCACCCCTTTTAGATGTGTGTGTATTAGGCAGTTGTTGGGGAACTGTTAGATTACTTGTTAGATATTACTGCACTGTCCAAACCAGAAGCACTTCACTACACTCGCATTATCTCAAACTTTGTGTTTTTTGGTTCGAACCACCATGTCTTTGTGAGTCGCGGTGCCGGTGAATGGATGATCTCTGCATGTGTATTTCCCACCGTAAAGTATGGAGGAGGTGTTATGGTGTGGGGGTGCTTTGCTGGTGACACTGTCTCTGATATATTTAGAATTCAAGGCACACTTAACCAGCATGGCTACCACAGCATTCCGCAGCGTTCCGCATCCCATCTGGTTTGGGCTTAGTGGGACTATCATTTGTTTTTCAACAGAACAATAACCCAACACACCTCCCGGCTGTGTAAGGGCTATTTTACCAAGAAGGAGAGTGGAGTACACAATCAGATGACCTATCCTCCAACCCCAACCAAATTGAGATGGTTTGGGATGAATCGGACTGCAGCGTGAAGGAAAAGCAGCCAACAAATGCTCAGCATATGTGGGAACTTCTTCAAGAATGTTGAGAAATCATTCCAGGTGAAGCTGGGTGAGAGAATGCCAAGAGTGTGCAAAGCTGTCATCAAATGCAAAGGTTGGCTATTTGAAGAATCTCAAATATAAAATATATTTTGAGTTGTTTAAAACCTTTTTGGTTACTACATGATTCCATGTTTTATTTCGTAGTTTTGATGTTTTTACTATTATTCTACAAAGTAAAAAATATTACAAATAAAGAAAAACCCTTGACTGAGTAGGTGTTCTAAAACTTTTGACCGGTAGTGTATGTGTTGTTGACCCAACTGATGTGGTGTGGTAGTAGATGGCACACACTGTAATGTGTTTTGAGCATATGGGAGAAGAAAGAAAAAAAATTGCTATTTATACAATGGTTTGGAATTCCTATTGTTAGATCCTATCCTGCCCATGATATACTACACAACATACACATGGCCAGTACATTCATAAAAGTGCCATTGTTTACATCAACTTTTTAAAAATGTATTTATTTAACCTTTATTTATTATTTATTAAGTCAGTTAAGAAAAAATCTTATAAACAATGACCCCGTCCGAACACGAATAATTTTGCACACCCAATTTTTCAGTTTTTGATTTGTTAAAAAAGTTTGAAATATCCAATAAATGTCGTTCCACTTCATGATTGTGTCCCACTTGTTGTTGATTCTTCACAAAAAAATAACATTTTATATCTTTATGTTTGAAGCCTGAAATGTGTCAAAAGGTTGCAAAGTTCAAGGGGGCCGAATACTTTCGCAAGGCACTGTATATAGGACAGGTAATCAAGGAGGTGATGGAGTCCAGGTGAGTGTTATAATGCGCTGATGCACGTACCAATGGTGACAGGTGTGCGCCATAACGAGCACCCTTGTGACCTAGAGGCCGGAGAGGGAGCACACATGACAGTACTCCTTCCCCGAAATGACGATCCCGGGGATCAGGAGCGGACACCTCTGCTAAGGCGCGGGAACCTGTCGATCCAGCTGAGGCGCGGGAGCATGGCGACCTAGAGCGCCGGAGAGAGAGCATACGTGACAGTACCCCCTCCCTTGCACGTTCGGCTCCATCCGGAGGACGCCAACCACAGGGACGTTCCCGGGGATCAGGAGCGGACCGGTTGCCTCCGCTTAGGCTCAGAAACCTGATGAACCGGCTGAGGCGTGAGAGCCTAATGAGCTGGCTGAGACCTCCCCGGTTGCCTCGGTTGAGGCACGGGAACCTGTCGAGTCCGCCGAGGCATGGGGAGCCTGTCGAGTCCGCCGAGGCATGGGGAGCCTGTCGAGTCCGCCGAGGCATGGGGAGCCTGTCGAGTCCGCCGAGGCATGGGGAGCCTGACGAGTCCGCCGTGTCATGGGGAGCCTGACGAGTCCGCCGAGGCATGGGGAGCCTGTCGAGTCCGCCGAGGCATGGGGAGCCTGTCGAGTCCGCCGAGGCCTGGGGAGCCTGTCGAGCCCGCCGAGGCATGGGGAGCCTGTCGAGTCCGCCGAGGCATGGGGAGCCTGACGAGTCCGCCGTGTCATGGGGAGCCTGACGAGTCCGCCGAGGCATGGGGAGCCTGCCGAGTCCGCCGAGGCCTGGGGAGCCTGTCGAGTCCGCCGAGGCCTGGGGAGCCTGTCGAGCCCGCCGAGGCCTGGGGAGCCTGACGAGCCAGCCGAGGCCTGGAGAGCCTGACAAGCCCGCCGAAGCATCCCAGGTAGCTCCGATTATGACACCCGGACCCGACATCGCCTCCAAAACAAAACAACAAAAAACTCCCTGATGCTTCCCTTTGGTGAGGCGTCATTCTGTAACGATGTATGCTGAGAGTCGGGAAGCAATCTCAGGGAGTGAGTGTTTTTGTATTATGTTTAATTTATTTATTAAAACACTCTCACTCTCTGAATTTGCTTCCCGACTCTCAGCGCACATCGTTACAATGCCACTTGGCTTCACCTCATGGCTATGACCACATCACAGCAATGATAAAAATGTCATAACACGTGGCCTATCCTGTATTATTGCTTAAATTAATCATAACTATTGTTATTAATACTTGATAGTCTGTGTACAGCCTTTCCTATGGGTATGTTTACATTGACTTGCTCAAAGCCTTTGTATAAAAATAAAATTACAAATTAAAACCTTTATCCTGTTATTTCAGTACATTATGTGTATATATTATACATTATATGTACAACACCTGCATGCATTTCAGTATTACATTTTTGCATTGTGGCTGTAGCTTACAAACTTGTCCTTGATTAAATTAAACATGTTACATGTTTGGTTGCAGCTGGGTCATTTTTTAATTGTGGTGGCATTTGGTCATGGCATTTTGGAAAAAAACTAACTTTTCTAAAATATATTTTTTATTGAAATGTATTCGTGTATGTCATTCCATTCTAAATCAACCAATATGGCAGCTTTAATGATTTTAAATTATTTTTGACATTGTGCCACCAGCAGAAGTAGTAATGATGGTAACACAGCGGGTTACCACTGATCTGATTTAAATCCTGCCCAAAGTTGCTCTGGGCGGAAGATGAAAAGGGATAAGAGAGTAAGAGAAAGATTTAGACATGAAAGATAAGCAGAGGAGACAAAGAAGATAAAAGGGCAAGAACAGAAATGAGAAAAGAAAGAGTTTGAACGGTAGGGAGGAAGAAGGGTGGTCTTGTGAACCAGCCTTATCACTTAGACAAAACAGACTGGTGAAAATAAATATCAGGCTGGTTCTACGAGGCGAAAAGAAAATTGGGTGCTCCAAAACATTACACTGACCCTCTTCCGCAGGTTGTAAGTGAGCAGCAGGTTCCGTGAAAAGTGGTTAGAGAAGGCCGTGTAGAACTCCAGAACCTTCTGCAGGGCGTCCCGTTTGATGACATGGAGATCACAGTAGGTCAGGGCACGCACGTTGGCACAAGCCTGGGTCAGGGTCACCTCCTTCCAGAACACATCCCCAAACACGTCCCCCTTACCTGCAAAGAGAGAGAGAGCACCGATTTAAGATATTACTTCTAAGATCTAACAGATTTTCCATCTGAGATTTACTTCTGAATTATTATTTTAAATATGATTTCAGAAATATTGTTTTACCTGCAGAGAGAAAAGCAGCTAAGATTATCTTTATAACGGAAACCTAACAATGATTAGTTTATCCCAGTGTGAATTTGCCTGAGATGTGAAGACTTGTGTTTGTGCCCTTAGCTAATGCTTAGACTCAGCTAATGCTTAGACTCAGCTAATGCTTAGACTCAGCTAATGCTTAGACTCAGCTAATGCTTAGACTCAGCTAATGCTTAGACTCAGCTAATGCTTAGACTCAGCTAATGCTTAGACTCAGCTAATGCTTAGACTCAGCTAATGCTTAGACTCAGCTAATGCTTAGACTCAGCTAATGCTTAGACTCAGCTAATGCTTAGACTCAGCTAATGCTTAGACTCAGCAGAAAAACAAAGTCACATGGCACACAGGAAATCCTGGGTCAGACCTGTCAATCACACCAACAAAAGCCTGTTTGAACCCAATAACATTCTTGGCCAAAACACAAAACATGTTGATGAGAGTGAATTAACAATGACAAACCATAACCAGACGAGTGGAGGCTCCTTGGAGGAGGAAACTATACAAAATATGTTCACGTCACCAAATAATTGATTAAAACACACGGTTTTGCAATGATCTACATGGTGTAGCCAGAGGACAGCAAGTTTCCATCCTCCTCTGGGTACATTGACTTCAACACAACCTAGGAGGCGCATGGTTCTCACCCCCTTCCATAGACTTACACAGTAATTATGACAACTTCCAGATGACATCCTCCAACCTATCAGAGCTTTTGCAGCATGAACTGACATGTCCACCCAATCAAAGGATCAAAGAATGAATCTAGCACTGAAAGTATAAGCAACATCTGTGGCATTGTGTTCTGTGAAATAAATTCACATTTTAGAGGGGCTTTTTATTGTCCCCAGGACAAGGTGCACCTGTGTAATGATCGTACTGTTTAATCAGCTTCTTGATATGCCACACCTGTAAGGTGGATGGATTATCTTGGCAAAGGAGAAATGCTCACAAACAGGGATGTAAACAAATTTGTGCACAAAATTTGATAGTTTTTTTTGTGAGTTATGGAACATTTCTGGGATCTTTTATTTCAGCTCATGAAACATGGAACCAACACTTTAGTGCGTATATATTTTTTGTCCTCCCAACACTTTTGTCCCTCCCTCATCAACCTCCACTGACAGAGACACTATGTACATTTGTTCTGATCACTGCGTCTGGTTTCTGAGAGGATCCGATTTGTGATTCTATGAAATTGAACTTAAATGGATGAGCATATAAAAAAAGCGCAGACATAATTTCACGACACAATACCTAAATGTAAAGCTGTCCAAGTACTGATAATTTAAAATTAACTACAGTTGAAGACGGAAGTTTACATACACTTAGGTTCGAGTCATTAAAACTTGTTTTTCAACCACCCCACAAATTTCTTGTTAACAAACTATAGTTTTGGCAAGTCGGTTAGGACATCTACTTTGTGAATGACACAAGTCATTTTTCTAACAATTGTTTACAGACAGATTATTTCACTTATAACTAACTCACTGTATCACAATTCCAGTGGGTCAGAAGTTTACATTCACTAAGTTGACTATGCCTTTAAACAGCTTGGAAAATTCCAGAAAATTATGTCATGCTTTAGAAGGTTCTGATAGGCTAATTGACATCATTTGAGTCAATTGGAGGTGTACTTGTGGATGTATTTCAAGGCCTACCTTCAAACTCAGTGCCTCTTTGCTTGACTTCATGGGAAAATCAAAATAAATGAGCCAAGACTTCAGACAAAACAATTGTAGACCTCCACAAGTCTGGTTCATCCTTGGGAGCAATTTACAAATGCCTGAAGGTACCACGTTCATCTGTACAAACAATAGTACACAAGTCTAAACACAATGGGACCACGCAGCCGTCATACCGCTCAGGAAGGAGACGTGTTCTGTCTCCTAGAGATTAACATACTTTGGTGTGAAAAGTGCAAATCAATCCCAGAACAACAGCAAAGGACCTTGTGAAGATGCTGGAGGAAACAGGTACAAAATTATCTATATCCACAGTAAAACGAGTCCTATATCGACATAACCTGAAAGGCCGCTCAGCAAGGAAGAAGCCACTGCTCCAAAACCGCCATAAAAAAGCCATACTACGGTTTGCAACTGCACATGGGGACAAAGATTGTACTTTGTGGAGAAATGTCCTCTGGTCTGATGAATCAAAAATAGAATTGTTTGGCTATAATGACCATCATTATGTTTGGAGGAAAAAGGGGGAAGCTTGCAAGCCGAAGAACACCATCCCAAACGTGAAGCATGGGGGTGGCAGCATCATGTTGTGGGGGTGCTTTGCTGCAGGAGGGACTGGTGCACTTCACAAAATAGATGGCATCATAAGGCAGGAAAATCATGTAGATATATTGAAACAACATCTTAAGACATCAGTCAGGAAGTTAAAGCTTGGTCGCAAATGGGTCTTCCAAATGGACAATGACCCCAAGCATACTTCCAAAGTTGTAGCAAAATGGCTTTAAGGACAACAAAGTCAAGGTATTGGACCGCTATAGAAAATCTGTGGGCAGAACTGAAAAAGCGTGTGCGAGCAAGGAGGCCTACAAACCTGACTCAGTTACATCAGCTCTGTCAGAAGGAATGGGCCAAAATCCACCCTACTTACTGTAGAAGCTTGTGGAAGGCTACCTGAAACGTTTAACACAAGTTAAACAATTTAAAGGCAATGCTACCATATACTAATTGAGTGTATGTAAACTTCTGACCCACTGTGAATGTGATGAAAGAAATAAAAGCTGCAATGAATCATTCTCTACTATTATTCTGACATTTCACATTCTTAAAATAAAGTGGTGAACTTCGCTGACGTAAGACAGGGAACTTTTAATGTCAGGAATTGTGAAAAACTAAAACACTGCATGTAAACTTCTGACTTCAACTGTATAATATTAACTTTCATATCTTTGTTGAATGATTGAGAGTGAATGGGACAATGTTTGTCGCGGTGACTGCAAAAGATAAGAAAACCTTTGTTATATTACCTAATGTTGTTTTCCTACTTAGAACTCTCACAGATCTCATGCAATTGCACAAGACATGCATTAATTTACAAATGCATGAGCACACACAAACACCAGAACTGGGTTCAAATGTTATTTCAGGTATTTCAATTACTTTTCAATACATTTTAAAACAAGTATTCAGATAAACTTTATTTGGGAAAAACAACAAGTAGTTGAATATTGGAATGTATTTTGAAATGCACTCGGAAAGTATTTAAATACACTGACTCAAATACACTCGCATGAATTTAACCCACAATTTGGTTGACTATTTGGGTTTTACAAATAACCATTTTATATACTCAAATAAAAGTACTTGTTTTGGGCTGTGTATTTCAAAAGCCTTCAATACAAAGGAAAATATTGAAATAACAAATACACTTGTATTTGAACCCAGGTCTGGCACGAACACACACGTTTTGTTCTTCTCTCCTCATGGGGACAATCAAATTAATTTCCATTCAGAATTAAATTTAGGGTTAGGGTTAACCGTAACACCTAACCTTGACCCTAAACCAAACCACTAACACCTTACACTAATTGTAACCCTAAACCTAACCCCTAAGCTTAAAATAGCCTTCGTCCTCATTGGGACGTGGGAAATGTCCCCATGAGGAAGAATCTTCTTTGTTTTACTATTCTTGTGCAGACTTTGTGGGATTTTAGGTCTGCACAAGAATATAATCATTTTTATTTGAATCCACCAATCAAATAAAAATAAAAAAAGGAATCCAAACATTAAACATAATAATCAGAAAATCTCTCCCATCAGTCACTTTGCTAATCACCATACTGCAAAGAAATACCAAAGAATTTAATTTACTTTCGTAGAAAGACACTCAAGGAAAAACAAATCCTAATGGCAAAGTCTGAGGATCTACAGTGAGGGGGTTATTTGTAGCTTGCTGGAGAAACGTCAAAGTCAGGATCATTTCCTATTCTACCTTCCCCTCCCCAGAGAAGCTCTGACTAGCACTCAGCACAGCACAAAGTAACAATGTAGCACAGCAAAAAACAACATAACACAGCACAGCACAGCATAGAACAGTACAGTATATAAGAGTACAGCATAGAACAGCACAGTATAGTACAGCACAGTGCAGCACAACATAGAACAGAACACCACAACACAGAATACCAACCTGCTATATTTCAGTTAATCTACTCCTTTAGATGGTAAGCTCAGCGATTTAACGTAGGTGCACAAAGTAAACAGCATAGTGGGTTCATTTCCGCACCAACTAAGAGCGTTGAAGTGCGAGGCTAAACTTCTCAGCTGTTTTGGTCCTGTACCTACCATGCACTTACAGCTTAAAGCAAACCCGTGCACATGTGCAGTGACTGTGTGAGAGCAAAGTCTTGCATCTCTCTCATCTGCGGTGCTGCTCGTGGCGAAGTCATTTAGCTGAGCCTACCTTTCATCTAACACCAGCACACACACACACACACACACACACACACACACACACACACACACACACACACACACACACACACACACACACACACACACACACACACACACACACACACACACACACACACACACACACACACACACACACACACACACACACACACAGACTGTGTTTACATCCAGAAAAGCAAGCCGTTTATATCAGTCTCTTCCTAATTGAAACTGACATCTGCCTCAGCATTACGGTACATTGTTGAAAACCTGCCAACACCCATCAAATACACAGCCAACATTGAATTACAGTGCGTAAGTGGGTGGGTGTAGGCCCACATTTTCATTCCCCGAGATTAGAAGGTTGGGAGTTTGATCCTCATCCGAGTCATACCAAGGACTGTAAAAATGGGACCCGATGTATCACTGCTTGACACTCAGCATAAGAAGATAGATTGAGGGTAAGGTCCTGGGATAGACTTGTATCCTGTCCAGAGGGTGTACTTGTACATCAAGCTGCCTCAAACTACAGAAACAGTAGATAGGAGCTGGAGCCTATGAGCCCTTCCAGCTCGCACAACTCAAGGCTATTTACAAACTTACTTATAGTGGTAGTTTCTGGGTCAGTGGTAGTCACTCCTAACTATGTAAATCAACTAAACAATGGCCTAATGTACACTCAAATTGTTCGACAGATACAACAACACAGAGTTACACATGGAGTAAAACAAACATACAGTCAATAATACAGTATAAACAAGTCTATATACGATATGAGCAAATGAGGTGAGAAGGGAGGTAAAGGCAAAAAAGGCCATGGTGGCAAAGTAAATACAATATAGCAAGTAAAACACTGGAATGGTAGTTTTGCAATGGAAGAATGTACAAAGTAGAAATAAAAATAATGGGGTGCAAAGGAGCAAAATTAATTAATTAATTAAATACAGTTGGGAAAGAGGTAGTTGTTTGGGCTAAATTATAGGTGGGCTATGTACAGGTGCAGTAATCTGTGAGCTGCTCTGACAGTTGGTGCTTAAAGCTAGTGAGGGAGATAAGTGTTTCCAGTTTCAGAGATTTTTGTAGTTCGTTCCAGTCATTGGCTGCAGAGAACTGGAAGGAGAGGCGGCCAAAGAAAGAATTGGTTTTGGGGGTGACAAGAGATATACCTGCTGGAGCGTGTGCTACAGGTGGGAGATACTATGGTGACCAGCGAGCTGAGATAAGGGGGGACTTTACCTAGCAGGGTCTTGTAGATGACATGGAGCCAGTGGGTTTGGCGACGAGTGTGAAGCGAGGGCCAGCCAACGAGAGCGTACAGGTCGCAATGGTGGGTAGTATATGGGGCTTTGGTGACAAAATGGATTGCACTGTGATAGACTGCATCCAATTTGTTGTAGGGTATTGGAGGCTATTTTGTAAATGACATCGCCAAAGTCGAGGATTGGTAGGATGGTCAGTTTTACATGGGTATGTTTGACAGCATGAGTGAAGGATGCTTTGTTGCGAAATAGGAAGCCAATTCTAGATTTAACTTTGGATTGGAGATGTTTGATATGGGGCTGGAAGGAGAGTTTACAGTCTAACCAGACACCTAAGTATTTGTAGTTGTCCACGTATTCTAAGTCAGAGCCGTCCAGAGTAGTGATGTTGGACAGGCGGGTAGGTGCAGGTAGCGATCGGTTGAAGAGCATGCATTTAGTTTCACTTGTATTTAAGAGCATTTGGAGGCCACGGAAGGAGAGTTGTATGGCATTGAAGCTTGCCTGGAGGGTTGTTAACACAGTGTCCAAAGAAGGGCCAGAAGTATACAGAATGGTGTCGTCTGCGTAGAGGTGGATCAGAGATTCACCAGCAGCAAGAGCGACCTCATTGATGTATACAGAGAAGAGAGTCGGTCCAAGAATTGAACCCTGTGGCACCCCCATAGAGACTGCCAGAGGTCCGGACAGCAGACCCTCCGATTTGACACACTGAGCTCTATCAGAGAAGTAGTTGGTGAACCAGGCGAGGCAATCATTTGAGAAACCAAGGCTGTCGAGTCTGCCGATGAGAATGTGGTGATTGACAGAGTCGAAAGCCTTGGCCAGATCAATGAATACGGCAGCACAGTAATGTTTCTTATCGATGGCGGTTAAGATATCGTTTAGGACCTTGAGCGTGGCTGAGGTGCACCCATGACCAGCACTGAAACCAGATTGCATAGCAGAGAAGGAATGCTGTTCTTCAGATTTGGCTGAACCTTGGAAACCCTTAAACAAATGCTTTCATGTCCTGCAGTTTGTGAAAACCCCAGAGAGAAAGTAGAAGGACCACGGTGCTGGTGCAGCAGTGATACTGTAGGCTATAGCAGCTACCATTAGATTAGTGAGAAAGTGACTGACAGCGGTAGCTAGTTCATCACCCAGGGTTCCATTGCCATGAATTAGCCAGGACAAGTATAACAACATAACATGATATTAATCCTCCCCACGAGCCAACCCACCAATTACAGGTCAGCAACGCGAGAGAAAACAACCACAGCTATTTTACCCAGCAGGCCCCTGGGAGGAACATGTGTTGCATTTTTACTGTTCACTTTTTTAAATGATGTTGTTTGTATATTTTCCCGGCACCGTCAATGTTTGTCTATGTAGCAATAACGATTTTCTGATATTTCAGGGCCATGTAAACAGGGTTGGATACATACAACAGTCTGCATATACTACACACACACTGTCGAGACCAACCAAAACAAGGATGCGAGAAAGGACAAAGAATGCATTACTCAGACATACTGTATAACAAAGTGTGATCTACAGACACTCAACATTTAGCTGTGTAGCCTTCACCCTCCAATCCCACATTAACACCTTGTTAATGTCTCAACAGGGACTGTTGTTGGGGTGAAATAAAATAAAATGTTATTTGTCACATGCTTCGTAAACAACAGGTATAGACTAACAGTGAAATGTTTACTTTACAGGCCCTTCCCAACCATGCAGAGAGGGGAAAAAATATGAATAATAGAAAAATAATAACACAAGGAATAAATACGCAATGAATAACTATAACCTGGCTATATACACGGGGTACCAGTACCGTGTTGATGTGCCGGGGTATGAGGTAGATATGTACACACTGATGATATTCTCAGAGGAATCTCTGTCTGTCCCATAGTGACCTCCCGTCAAGACCTTATCTCTGAAGAGAAAAGTTCTGGGGCTTCATTTTCCACTTGCCTCAAAGCAATGTTACGGTAATGTCAAAAACGAGCATTTTGGTAGGTAACTCCAGCGTATTATTATCGCCAGGTTAGCAATTTTCTAATCTACATAGACCTGTTTGCTTTGAGATGGAAGTGCTGGTGTCAATAGAGGCACTGTTGAGTCTCTCAGATCTAATATTGAGGCTATTTCTGCTCAATATATCGCTTTTTCCCATTACAATTTGAGTAGCGGTTTCCATCCACTTGTCGAAAGATTTGCAAGCTAGTTATCCCCTCCAAAAAAATCTAATTTTAATAGCAAGCAGTCCTGTCCTGAGCTAAAGCCAACTTGAAAAATCCAAGCAAAAATGACCACTACCATTGCCTCTACCAATGTGCACCGGCTCAACAGCCACTCGCCCAAAATGGCCACCACCTCATACTGTACAATGGACAGCCAACTCACCCACTGTACAATGAACAAGTACTCACCAACTCACCCACTGTACAATGAACAAGTACTCACCTAAGATGGCCACCACCTCGTCATCTTGGATGACCTCCAGGGATCCTGAGACCACGAAACAGAGGCTGTCCACGCTCTCTCCGGCATGGTAGATGAGGTCACCAGGGGCACAGTGGATAGTCTGGAACTCCATGGCCAGGGCACGCAGGCACCCGTCACTGGCCAACCTGAACGCAGGGTGTTCTTTGAAGACTTTCCTGTTCAGGTGGACGCAGATATCTGCCCTCATGTCCTTAGGGCATATCTGCAATACCTGGGAGGGGGAGAGGAGAAGGAGCGAGGGAAATAGGGAGAGAAAGAGAGAGAGAGAAAGAAAGAAAGAAAGAAAGAGAGCGGGAGAGAGCGAGAGGGTTGAGTTGAAAAACCAAATTATGCCACCTTCCACACTCATTGCCTTTGGTGAACCAGACATTTCTGACTGGCAGCCATGATAGCATGTTGATACATTACTTTAAATCCTCTTCTCTCTTGTGACTTTCCCTTCCATCTTTAACTTGAAATATTCTAAGACTGTCGCATCATGGCAAACAACCCAAAACAGGTTGTTATTTATAATAATATAATCATCATCATCCAGTTATTTTAGCTCATTGGGTAAAAGAACAAGTTAGAGGAGCACTTAGGAGCATAAAAAATACAACAGTAAATCAATGTTATAATCCTGTTCTGTAAATCAGATTTTTCTGTTTTAAAAAACAGGAAGTATAAGTGTATAGAGTAACCCCAACGATGTCGTAAGGTTAGTGGTATGGGTTACAGTTAGTTAAGTATGTGAGCAGATCATACAAAGAATCCCCCAAAACTGCCAATCAAACCAGCCTCCCTCTACAGGCCTGGCTGGGATGCTCTTGTCGTCACAGCAGCCACAGTCACACTCCAGAGAGGCTGAGGTAGGTCAGTCTGCGATAGCAGAGAATCCTTAAAGGATTTGACCCTCCTTCCCTCATCCATTCTCTCTGCGCTGTGGGAGAAATGTGCCTGGAAGCTTGCATAGTGTTGCTTTCTGCTGACACGCATACAGCATAGGAATGGGCCAAAATCAGTACTGAACTACACCTACTTAACCCATTTATCAGTGTTGAGGCAACCCCAAAAGACAAACTGCTGTACAGTACTTATAAAATGTTTTACTTATTGGACACATTTCTTACATTTAATTTCTTCACTGGTTTTTCTATATGCTATGCTTAAAATTGGTTTCAAACCATGTCACATCAAATGAACTAATCTGATTATCTCATATTACACCATTACTTAGCTGAAGCAGTATGCTAATCAGACAATATTTGTCTGATTAGCAAACATGGTAAAGTCAGTTGTCATAAACTAACACCAGCTGTCATGACTATTTATGATAATCTGTTAATATAGCAGTGCTACAGAGCATTATCCATTAAGTCAACACCATCCCCTACCCACATCCCACCCCAAATGGACTGGTCCAGCACAACAGAACACAGAGCCACGATCACCACCACAACACAAATGGGCCAGCTTGCTGCGAAAGCTACCATGCAGGAAACACAAACAAACAAACCAACACAGGGGGGAAGGGTAATGAATGTCAAGGTAATGAATGTCTGGCTTACAGTTTGAGATACCTTTTCAGTATCTATGCCCCGGGACATGGACCAGGTGGAGGCGATGTAATCCATGACCCTCTCGCTCAGCCCCTTGGGCACCTGGTAGAGTTTGAGGAAGTCACGGACGCTGTTCAGCATCTCGTGGTAGCGGTTGGTGTTGGCATACATCTGCTGGAAGATGGTGGTGACGTTACCAAAGATGGTAGCGTAAAGCAGAGCTGGGAAAATAAGGAAAAGAGAAGGAAAGACAAGGGGGATGGATGTTCAGAAGATTTAGAGAAGAGTCCGTAGCCACGGGAAGTAGGGGTGGTGAGGGTGCTGCATCACCCCCTGAAAAATAAAATTAGTTCAAATGTAGTGCACTGAGCCTTTTTATGTTATTTTATTTAACTAGGTCAGCACTGGGCCTTTAATAGTCCTGTATTAGTGGATATATTGCGATGGCGAAAAAACGACTTCACGCGGCTATGGAAGAATCCGAGAAAGTTAGTTTCGCAGAGAAGGATAATGTGCATTTTTAAGAACACAAGTTAACAGACGGGAGACTTCAGGAATTGATCCAGTATTACAACATCAATGTGTTGAAATGTGTCAGTACTTGAAATACATACAGTAAGTCAAGTCATCAAAGCTTGTTGATCGGTAAATGCTGCTCCTATTTGTAATATAACAATATGAATGCATCAAATATCCACTAAGGTTCAGAAAGACGTATCCTTCATCTTTGAGGTTGAACATAGAAAAGAATATTCAAGAACCAAAGTGACAAACAAGCAGTGTGTGAGGAAGTGTGTATGTGCCACAGAAAGCATAGAGGAAACAGGGCTGAAGAGGAGGTGACAGAGACACAGAGCTCTTCTGACAGTGCCTGTCCATCAGCATCATACACATTGTCTATGTTGCGTGATAAGCCTTTAGGTCATTACTTAGATAAACTACTCAGTAGGTCAAGTTCTTAAAAAGTATTTTGACCTTTTGTGTACCAGGAACAGCCAAGTACCTTCTTTGAGGAGCTTTTACTTTTAAACTAAATCGGCTAACTATAAGATACTGGCGCCAATCTACGGACCGAAGTTTGAGAAACCCTGAACTAAAGGTTTCCAGTCACATTTCTGGAATCAGAGATTCGGCACGAATACAGGTCTCTGCTAAAGCACAGCCTTCCAGCCATGACTCATGAAGCACAGTGCCCACTATGCACATGGAACAACAAGAGAGATCTGCTTTTTGAGGCCAAACAAAACATAATTCCCTTTTTATGCACTTTTCTCACTAAGCGTATTCTGACCTTGAACATAAGCATGAGAATAGCATGCCATTTTCAATCCTCTCAAAAATGTTTTCTTGCCTCACATCATTATTTGGAAACGGTATATTGATGATATTTTTGTTCTATGGAGGGGTGATGCAAAACAGCCCCAGGCGTTCCATGCTTTTCTTAACTCCTGTTCTGAGCATCTGAGATTTACTCTGCAATCTGATACACTGTCAAATCAGTTTTCTTGATCTTCTGATCTTGTGTGAAGATAAGGTTCTATACACTGATCTTTACAGGAAGCCTACTGATCGTAACAGTTTGTTGAGGGCTGATAGTTGTCACCCACTTCCCTTGAAAAATAGTTTGCCCTACAGCCAATTCTGTCGAATCAAAAGAATTTGCAAAAAACAATCCGATTTCGACAGAAATATGGCTGAGACGCAAAGAAAGTTCAAGGAGAGGGGCTACAATAATGATCAGATTAATATTGCCATTGAGAAAATTCAAAACAAAACGAGACATGACCTTTTTCAAGGTCAGTCTTGCAAAAAGACGCATTCTTGCGTTCTAACTACCCGCTATTGAAAGTGCTCTGAACAAATTAAGGGAATTGTTCACAAACATTGGCACATCCTAAAATCCGATGATAGTCTCGGTAATGTGTTTTCGGACCTTCCCTTGGTCGTATTCTCGCGTGGCAGAAATCTCAGAGACCAATTGGTAAACTCGGATTTACCACCCCAAGATATTCCTGAACAACATCATCCTACTGGATGGAAATTACAAATGTAATGGCTGTGCTCAATGCAATGGCACTTATAAATGTAGATCCTTCAAACACCCACAAACAGGGAAATTGATCCCAATAAAAGGTGTTATTACTTGCTCCACTAAGGCAGTTATTTATCTTATAACTTGTCCTTGTGGTAAAAGTGATGTAGGTAAAACAAAGCGCGAATTAAAAGTACGTTTCTCAGAGCATCATAGCACCATTAGGTGTAAAAACTTTACTTATCCAGTTGCGGCCCACTTCTTGGAGGCAGGCCACTCGATTTCGTTTCTACGTTATATTGGCATCGAACATGTCACCCTCCCTAGGTGAGGGGGTGACCTTGATAACTTATTGTTAAAACGAGAGGCTGCCTGGATCTTTAATTTAAAGACCCTTGCGCCCTTCGGTCTCAACGTAGACAATATATGCCATTTAGCAGACGCTTTTATCCAAAGCGACTTACAGTCATGTGTGCATACATTCTACGTATGGGTGGTCCCGGGAATCGAACCCACTACCCTGGCGTTACAAGCGCCATGCTCTACCAACTGAGCTACAGAAGGACCACCCGATCTGAAGCCATTCTTGTGATTATTCTGACTTTGCCATTGTAATTGTTTGTAAACTTGTGTAGTCAAATTAATCTATGATCGTATGCTATCCATTTGTTGTTTATATGCTGTTCTTTGTATGACATTTTAATATTTGATTATTAACCAATGGTATTAAGCCACTCTTGGCCATGATTACAGACACCTGTGTCTTTTGACACTATATAAACGAGTCATCCCGCAGTGTTTGTGATTATACCCTGATGAAGACAGCTTTGCTGTCGAAATGTTGGTATTACATTTTTGCATCTGAGCTCCTAGAGTGTGCGGCTCTCTTTTATTTTCAAGTTTCTACTCCGCTAGCCAGCACCTCGTCTTTATAGGTGTGCGTTTCTTTTTCTTCTAAATAGCATGCCATTCACCTGATATTTGTTTGGGGTGGAGATGGAATAAATGAAGATGTGGCGGAGGTGATACGCGTTATTCCTTGATGTAATTCCCTCATAATTCCACCACCTACGTGTGAGGAAACCCTGAATAAGGTCTAGCCAACCGACCGGTTCCAAGTGGAAAAAGCATCTACTTCGTTTTTTTCAATAGAAATAACACCATTCTCCATCCACTGTAATTTACAACTTAATAAGAGCTATTGATTAGAGCTAGGTAAATAAGTAATCCGTTTGGATAGAATATTTGTAAATATAAATTACTTTTTTTAGATCTATTTTACATGTTAATCGCTGACAAATGTGAAACCAATCATATGGCAGCAAACTAAAGCAGTAAAGTGTATGAAATGCTGTGCCATTATGCAGAATTTAAATTGGCCTTTTAACTGCAGGGATGGGCACTCTGAAATGTCTTAATTATAGGCTAACATGACTTTCTCTGTTTCCTATTTCTATCATGTTAAATATTAGCCACCATCTGTATTGATCATCAATAGGCCCAATAACAACACATATTCAACTGTCACTTTACTATTAGTCCCCTTCAGTTGGTATAGCCTCCATTATCATTTTCCATTTAAATACATTGTCTCGTTTACCTTCATTTGCTTATCTGTAAACCCTGTCAAGGCCATGTGGTTGTTGCTGAGGATCATTATTAACAGTCCATAATATATATGTTAAAAAATCAATGTAGGAGAGTTAAATTGTTATGTAGCTGAGCATAGACCAAGCCTTAACAGTTTGAACCCAACCCATGGCGCAATACTTGGCCATGTCATCACACAGTTCCATGGTTAGTGCAGGAAATAGACTAGGGTACAGCCTATTATTGTACACTATTCTCCCAATTATAATTCTAAACTCAGCGAAAAAAGAAACGTCCTCTCACTGTCAACTGCGTTTTCTTCAGCAAACTTTTTTTTATGAACATAACAAGATTCAACAACTGAGACATAAACTGAACAAGTTCCACAGACATGTGACTAACAGAAACCGAATAATGTTTCCCTGAACAAAGGGGGTTCAAAATCAAAAGTAACAGTCAGTATCTGGTGTGGCCACCAGCTGCATTAAGTACTGTAGTGCATCTCCTCCTCATGGACTGCACCAGATTTGCCCGTTCTTGCTGCAGGATGTTACCCCACTCTTCCACCAAGGCACCTGCAAGTTCCCGGACATTTCTGGGGGAATGACCATAGCCCTCACTCTCCGATCCAACAGGTCCCAGACGTGCTCAATGGGATTGAGATCTAGGCTCTTCGGTGGCCATGGTAGAACACTGATATTCATTTCTTGCAGGAAATCACGCACAGAACGAGTAGCTGGTGGCTGGTGACATTGTCATGCTGGAGGGTCATGTCAGGATGAGCCTGCAGGAAGGGTACCACAAGAGCGAGGAGGATGTCTTCCCTGTAACGCACAGTGTTGAGATTGTCTGCAATGACAACAAGCTCAGTCCGATGATGCTGTGACACACCGCCCCAGACCATAACGGACCCTCCACCTCCAAATCGATCCCGCTCCAGAGTACAGACATCGGTGTAACGCTCATTCCTTCGACGATCAACGCAAATCCGACCATCACCCCTGGTGAGACAAAGCCGCGACTCGTCAGTGAAGGGCACTTTTTGCCAGTCCTGTCTGGTCCAGTGACGGTGGGTTTGTGCCCATAGGTGACGTTGTTGCCGGTGATGTCTGTTGAGGACCTGCCTTACAATAGGCCTACAAGCCCTCAGTCCAGCCTCTCTCAGCCTATTGCAGACAGTCTGAGCACTGATGGAGGGATTGTGCATTCCTGGTGTAACTCGGGCAGTTGTTGTTGCCATCCTGTACCTGTCCAAGCAGATGTGATGTTCGGATGTACCAATCCTGTGCAGGTGTTGTTACACGTGGTCTGCCACTGCGAGGACGATCAGCTGTCCGTCCTGTCTTCCTGTAGCGCTGTCTTAGGCATCACACAGTACAGACACTGTAATTTAGTGCCCTGGCCACATCTGCAGTCCAAAGGCATGTTCACGCAGATGAGCAGGGACCTAGGCATCTTTCTTTTGGTGTTTTTCAGAGTCAGTAGAAAGGCCTCTTTAGTGTCCTAAGTTTTCATAACTGTGACCTTAATTGCTGTCACAGGTGCATGTTCATTAATTGTTTATGGTTCATTGAACAAGCATGGGAAACAGTGTTTAAACCCTTTACAATGAGGATCTGTGAAGTTGTTTGGATTTTTACGAATTATTTTTGAAAGACAGGGTCCTGAAAAAGAGACGTTTATTTTTTTGCTGAGTTCATGTACACTAATCTTCCAACAAGAAGAACTGAATGTGGCAATTATCTGAATGAATTAAACCACTGTTTTCTTTCTAAAGAAAGATACTGTACTTTCTTAACGCTAAATAATCGACAAATCTACCAATTGGTGCTGAAACAGAGACAAATATATTCAGATGGATTTCTTTCACTGATCCCTAATATTCTGAATCCGTTTTCTTGATATATTCTAGTCTGTTGACAAAATTCTAACTAAAAGGAGCACTGCATATAAAGGGATGGCTTAAGATAAATGTACTGGAAATTCTATTGAATGAAAACTCAAATGAAAATCTGTTGGCCAGCCAGTTGGAGGGCTTTCAGCGGTTGAATTAAAATTTGTAAGTCGCTCTGGATAAGAGCGTCTGCAAAATGACTTAAATGTAAATTTATTCCGCAAGTGAGGAGACAACGCCTGCAAAGCCCGTTACTCACCTTCATAAAGTAAGTCTGAATACCAACTGAGAAATGCATAGGAAAGACGTGCATAAGATCGTCTAATTTCCTATGTCGGAATCTGGCCCATAGTGCATGTGAAACATAAAAAACGTGTGTTTTTCCCATTGCATTTAATTTAATTAAAAACCAAACATAGCCTCCTCTCCCCTAAATTAAGGCTGTTTTTTTGTCCTGCCCAAAGCATTCGCCAAGTAGCCAAAACTATCAATAAAGAGTTTGGCTTGTGAGATCGCGTTGAAGTAAATCGTAAATCACCAACGCTTTTTATTTATTTAAAAGTTTGGGAGCCGCAAAACAGTGAGCTCTACATTAAGACTGTTGTAAATTATTTTAGCCAGCTCCTGGTCTTATTTTGGATGTGCGTAAAAACCCCTCCATGTCGGCTACATGTCCATATACCCATCATGGAAAGAGAGATGAGATTATCCGGTGACACTCATATTTAAAAACATTGAAGTTATTTTCCTGTAACAATCGCTTGTTTTCCATTTAGTTTCATTAAAAACCAAGCCCTCAGTAGGCTAGCCTTACCCTACTTTAACGAAAGCTGGTTTCACAATAATGCGTCGGATGTATTTCTTATCCTGGCCATGCATTAGAAGTAGCCTATCCATAAAAGGTGTCTAAATGGTCTACTCGTCGTGCTTTTGCATTATTCACAATTCGCATAGGCCTACCTGCATACTCCATTTCGCTTGTATCCATCACGATTTCCTAGTACATATATTCCAGACTCTGACATTGCTCGTTCTAATATTTCTTAATCTTTCACTTTGGATTACGTGCGTCTTGTTTTATATTATTTTATAGGTTTTACTACTGCACTGTTGGAGCTAGAAACAAAAGCATTTTGCTGCACATGCGATAACATCTGCAAATCTGTGTATGGACCAATAAACGTTTATTTGATTTTTTTTACTTTTACATTAATGATATATACCCATTGATTCTTGAAGAATATAACTTATACAGTTGGCCAAAAGTTTTGAGAATTACACAAATATTAATTTCACAAAGTCTGCTGCCTCAGTTTGTATGATGGCAATTTGCATATACTCCAGAATGTTATGAAGAGTGATCAGATGAATTGCAATTAATTGCAAAGTCCGTCTTTGCCATGCAAAAAGAACTGAATCCCCCAAAAAACATTTCCACTGCATTTCAGCCCTGCCACAAAAGGACCAGCTGACATCATGTCAGTGATTCTCTCGTTAACACAGGTGTGAGTGTTGACGAGGACAAGGCTGGAGATCACTCTGTCATGCTGATTGAGTTCAAATAACAGACTGGAAGCTTCAAAAGGAGGGTGGTGTTTGGAATCATTGTTCTTCCTCTGTCAACCATGGTTACCTGCAAGGAAACACGTGCCGTCATCATTGCTTTGCATAAAAAGGGCTTCACAGACAAGCATATTGTTGCCAGTAAGATTGCACCTAAATCAACCATTTATCGGATCATCAAGAATTTCAAGGAGAGCGGTTCAAATGTTGTGAAGAAGGCTTCAGGGCGCCCAAGAAAGTCCAGCAAGCGCCAGGACCATCTCCTAAAGTTGATTCAGCTGCGGGATCGGGGCACCACCAGTACAGAGCTTGCACAGGAATGGCAGCAGGCAGGTGTGAGTGCATCTGCACACACAGTGAGGCGAAGACATTTGGAGGATGGCCTGGTGTCAAGAAGGGCAGCAAAGAAGCATCAGGGACAGACTGATATTCTGCAAAAGGTACAGGGATTGGACTGCTGAGGACTGGAGTAAAGTCATTTTCTCTGATGAATCCCCTTTCCGATTGTTTGGGGCACCCGGAAAAAAGCTTGTCTGGAGAAGACAAGGTGAGCGCTACCATACGTCCTATGTTATGCCAACAGTAAAGCATCCTGAGACCATTCATGTGTGGGGTAGCTTCTCAGCCAAGGGAGTGGGCTCACTCACAATTTTGCCTAAGAGCACAGCCATGAATAAAGAATGGTACCAACACATCCTCCGAGAGCAACTTCTCCAAACCATCCAGGAACAGTTTGGTGACGACCAATGCCTTTTTCCAGCATGATGGAGCACCTTGCCATAAGGCAAAAGAGATAACTAAGTGGCTCGGGGAACAAAACATCGATATTTTGGGTCCATGTCCAGGAAAATCCCCAGACCTTAATCCCATTGAGAACTTGTGGTCAATCCTCAAGAGGAGGGTGGACAAACAAAAACCCACTAATTCTGAGAAACTCCAAGCATGCCATCAGTCAGGATGTGACCCAGACATTAATTGACAGCATGCCAGGGCTGATTGCAGAGGTCTTTAAGGGTCAACACTGCAAATATTGACTCTTTGCATCAACTTCATGTAATTGTCAATAAAAGCCTTTGACACTTATGAAGTGCTTGTAGTTATACTTCAGTATTCCATAGTAACATCTGAATAAAATATCTAAAGACACTGAAGCAGCAAATTTTGTGGAAATTAATATTTGTGTCATTCACAAAACTTTTCGCCACGACTGTACATGCCTCATGAGCTTATTACAATTGTCGTACCCGATCAAAACCCAAAATATGAGCTTGTTTTACTACTTTGTTTTTAAACAATGTAAATGTATACAAACACTGTGTAGCCTCAAAACATGGTTCAAACTATAATCTTGATATCATGGGTAGTAGCAATAGCCTGCCTATGTGGCATGGCGCTACAGATGGTGGCCTCAGGACCTCTATATCAGGCGGTGTGAAAGGAAAGTCCGGAAAATGGTTCAAGACTCCAGCTACCAAAACTCTAGTGATACTGGTGCATCAAGTCTGACACCAACAGGCTCCTGAACATCTTCTATCCCCAAGCCATAAGACTGCTAAATAGCTAATTAAATGGCTGAGTTGACCGTTGTTTTATTTAACTTTTGCACTGTCTCTATGCACTCACAGGGCCCTACACTCACACTCACTTCATAATTTTCTCACACACACATAATATGCACATACATTTATACTGACTCTACACACACGCACACCACACCCACTCACATGAAACCATCATATATGCTGCCGCTACTCCGTATAAATATATGGTGATATCACCTTACCCCTATACATGTCAGTGGAGGCGGATGAGGGAAAGACGACTCATAATAACAGCGCGAATGGAATGGCATCAAATACATGGAAACAATGTGTTTGATGTATTTGATACCATTCCACTGATTCCGCACCAGCCATTACCATAAGCCTGTACTCCCCAATTAAGCTGCCATCAGCCTCCTGTGATACATACAGTACCTACGGGACGGCAGCTCTGTTTCATGTCTGTCTAATTAAGCAATAAGGCACCTCTGGGGTTTGTGGTTTATGGCCAATGTACCACGGCTAAAGTCTGTTCTTAGGCACGACACAGCCCTTAGCCGTGGTATATTGGCCATATACCACAAACCCCAGAGGTGCCTTATTGCTATTACAAACTGGTTAGCAACGTAATTAGCAGTAAAAATAAAAGTTTTGTCATACCTGTGGTATATGGTCCGATATACCACGGCTGTCAGCCAATCAGCATTCAGGGTTCGAAACCACCCAGTTTATAATAAAGCATAAAAATACAAAATGTGGAGTAGGAGTCCATTTTGCTGATTCCACTCTAAAAGGTGTAGACATGCTGCCAAATAAGGACCAGAAGATTACACAACCTGTAATACAGTGGGAGGACTGCTCTGCTTGCAGAGGACTGCTCTGCTTATGGTCCCAGATCGGTTGGTGCTGAATAGCCAGACAACAACCGTAGGAGCTGGCTATACAGTACAAACAGATCTGGGACCAGGCTACAACTATGGGCCCTGATCAGAAGTAGTGTACAGGGAATAGGGTGCCATTAGGGACACAACCCTGGAGTGGGAAGCAATCCACATTTTTCAGTCTCAGCAGAGTAGTAGCCTGGTCCCAGATTGTTTTGTGCTGTATAGCCAACTCCTACAGTAAAGCTGCTATAAGGTTAGGAGAGAAGCCATTCTATGGGCTGTCAATGGATAGACTATGTGAAGTGTAACAAGGTTTAACAAGACTGCGAATGTTGATAGAACTGCATCTGATTGAAAAGGTCAGCTCTCGCTCTTTCTCTCACACGTGCACATATTCAAACGTTCTATGCTTTAGAACCAATCCCTGCTCTCTGCAAAATAACAATAGCCGTATGCCTTACCAATTAGTTCTACTGTAATTGGGAAATGGAGGATTTGGTCAGTTTTCTGTATAAAAAAGCTATTTGAATTTCATGCGTATTTTTTGCTAAAAGGAATCCACCTCGTTTCTTCAAACTAAAGCGTGAAGGCTGTCTCATTGAGTAAGGCTGCCTGCCATAAAATGTAAATTCATGTCATGATTGCAAAAAGAACATTTCAGACAAATTAATAGCTTATTGTAGCCGTGGCAATTTCCTTATTTTGAGCTGTGGATCACAGTAATCTCTGGACTTCACACATGTGAATTGGAAATGTGTTTTTTTGCATATCCCAAGTCTCCTTAAAACACCCTAGCAGACGGGTCATGGCCAAGCTCAGCAATTATCAACGCCGACCCTGGAGCAATTAGTATTAAGTGCCTTGCTCAAGGACACATCGAAAGATTTTTCACCTTGGCGGCTCTGGGATTTGAACTAGCACAATGCTCTAACCTCAAACACCTACCTCAAAGACCTGAGCTAATAGGACATGTATGACTCAGACAGAGAACAGCTACCATCCACAGAGACAAAAAAACCTGGGAATGTACATGAATTGATGTGCCCATAATATCACCGACATTCATGTATGAAAAGGCATACAATACAAATTAACTTAACACTTCCTATGAATATCGTTGTAAATATGCCTATAATACATTATGAAGAGGGTATTCATAGGGCCAAGCACACCCCCATCCATATCGACGGGGCACTTGTGGAGTGGATTTCCTTGAGTTCCTGTGTGTCACTAAGGAATTAACATGCTTCACACACATCAACACAGTCGTGAAGAAGGCACGACAACGCCTCTTCCCCCTCAGGAGGCAGAAAAGATTTGGCATGGGCCCTCAAATACTCAAAAAGTTCTACAGCTGCACCATTGAGAGCATGTTGACTGGCTGCATCACCGCTTGGTATGGCAACTGCTTGGTATGGCACTCGACCGCAAGACGTTATGGAGGGTCGTGTGTATGGCCCAGTACATCACTGGGGCCAAGCTCACTATCATCCAGGACCTTTATACCAGGCAGTGTAAGAGGAAGGCCCTAAAAATTGTCAAAGACTCCAGCTACCCAAGTCATATATTGTTCTCTCTACTACCGTACGGCAAACGGTACCGATCCACCAAGTCTGGAACCAACCGGACCCTGAACCGCTTCTATCCCCAAGCCATAAGACTGCTAAATCATTTATCAAAAGAGCTACCCGGATTATCTGCATTGACCCTTTTTGCACAAAAGCACTTTTCAGACAGACAGCGGAATATCGCCGAGTACCCTGCCAAGTACACCACTTTTCCCTCTAGTGAAAGTGGCTTAGCATGCACGCACACACATACACAAGGGTGACAGCCGCCAGTGCCCGTAGCAACAAAATAAACAACTGTTATTAACAGGCAGAAAAATTATTGTTTTAACAACATACGTATGCATAAAAACGTATTTACATGCAACAGAATGACCCATAAAAAATGGATTCGAAAACATGGATTTTTATTGTTAAACGTGAGACTGTAAACTGATAGTGTTAGCCAGCGAGCTAGCTAGAGTCGGCAAGTTAACTGGTCCCACTGTTGGACATACGTGCTGAGGTATCACAACGCAGGCTACGTTTTATTCTGTGATTGGAAAACAATGCCGGCACAACTTGAAAAATAGAGCAAAATCCTAATTTCGGCTCAGCGGCTTCCATGGGTCCGAGCACCGCCAACCGCTCCGCCTTGATAAGAGTTTCGCCCCCTGCCTAGCCTTCATTGAAAATGAATGGGCCAACCCATCTGTCTGTCAGTGCCTTAACTATTTTGACTCATCACATATGCTGCTGCTACTGTTTATTATCTATCCTGTTGCCTAGTCACTTGACCCCTACTTATATGTACATACAGTGCATTCGGAAAGTATTCAGACCCCTTCCCCTTTTCCACATTTTGTTACATTACAGCCTTATTCTAACATTGATTAAATTATTTGTTTTCCATATCAATCTACACACAATACCCCATAATGACAAAGCGAAAACAGGTTTTTAGAAAAACAGAAATACCGTATTTCTATAAGTATTCAGACCCTTTGCTATGAGACTTGAAATTGAGCATCAGGAGCTTCCTGGTTCCTTGAGTTGTTTCTGCAACTTGATTGGAGTCCACTTGTGGTAAATTCAATTGATTGGACATGATTTGCAAAGGCACCTGTCTATATAAGGTCCCATAGTTGACAGTGCATGTCAGAGCAAAAACCAGGCCATGAGGTCGAAGAAATTGTCCATAGAGCTCTGAGACAGGATTGTGTTGAGGCACAGATCTGGGGAAGCAACACATTTCTGCAGCATTGATGGTCCCCAAGAACACAGCAGCCTCCATCATTCTGCAGGAACTGGGAGAACACAGTGGCCTCCAAGTTTTGAATGACCAAGACTCTTACTAGAGCTGGCAGCCTGGCCAAACTGAGCAATCGGGGGAGAAGTGCCTTGGTCAGGGAGGTGACCAAGAACCCTATGGTCACTCTGAGAGAGCTCCAGAGTTCCTCTGTGGAGATGGGAGAACCACCCAGAAGGACAACCATCTCTGCAGCACTTCACCAATCAGGCATTTATGGTAGAGTGGCCAGACGGAAGTCTTCCTCAGTAGAAGACACATGACAGCCTGCTTTGAGTTTGCTAAAAGACACCTAAAGGACTCTCAGACCATGAGGAACAAGATACTCTGGTCTGATGAAACCAAGATCGAACTCTTCGGCATGAATGCCAAGCATCACGTCTGTAGGAAACCTGGCACCATCCCTACGGTGAAGCATGGTGGTGGCAGCATCCTGCTGTGGGGATAGTTTTCAGCTGCAGGGACTGGGAGACTAGTCAGGATCGATGGAAAGATGAACGGAGCAAAGTAAAGAGAGATCCTTGATGAAAACCTGCTCTACAGTGCTCAGGAAGTCAGACTGGGGGTGAAGGTTCACCTTCCAACAGGACAATGAACCTAAACACACAGCCAAGCAGGAGTGGCTTCAGGGCAAGTCTCTGAATGTCCAGGAGTAGTCCAGCCAGAGCCCGGACTTGAACCCGATCAAACATCTCTGGAGAGACCTGAAAATAGCTGTGAAGCGACGCTCCCCATCCAACCTGACAGAGCTTGAGAGGATCTGCAGAGAATGGGAGAAACTCCCCAAATACAGGTCTGCCAAGCTTCCCTCGTCATACCCAAGAAGACCTGAGTCTGTAATAGCTGCCAAAGGTGCTTCAACAAAGTTCTGAGTAAAGGGTCTGATTACTTATGTAAATGTCATTTTTCAGTTTTTTATTTTTAATACATTTGCTTTGTCATTATGGGGTATTGTGTGTAGATTGATGAAGAACAAAAACTATTTAATACATTTTAGAATAAGGCTGTGATGTAACAAAATGTGGAAAAAGTCTAGGGGTCTGAATACTTTATGAATGCACTTTTATCTACCTCAATTACCTCATACCCCTGCACGTCAACACGGTACTGTTACCCCATGTATATAGCCAGGTTATAGTTACTCATTGTGGATTTATTCCTATTATTTTTCTATTTTTCTCTCTGCATTGTTGGGAAAAGCCGTAAACAAGCATTTCACTGTTAGTCTAAGCCGCTAATTCTCTATCCTCTGTTCTCATCCTCCTAGATCTATCTGCTGGTTTCAACACCGTGAACCATCAGATCCACCTTCACCCTCTCAGGGCTGGGTATCTCAGGCTCAAACCCTACATTCCAACCCTAGCACTCCGTTCTGCCACTTCTGGTCTCTTGGCCCTCTCACCCCTACGGGAAGGCAGCTCCCGCTCATCCCAGTCCAAGTTATTCTCTGTCCTGGCACCTCAATGGTGGAGCCAGCTTCCCCAGAAGCTAGGACAGCAGAGCCCCTGCCAATCTTCCCAAAAACATCTGAAACCCTACCTCTTCAAATAGTATTTGAAATAATCCCCCTCCACCCCCTTCCTTCGTGAACTAACACTCACACTTCATATTTTTTGTAGCTTTCCAAAACAAAACTGTTATTGTAAAATGGTGTCCCTACCATTCATTACGAAAATACAAAATTGTCTCATATTGGTGCGATATCCCTTATTGTCATACAAAAATAAGCATGGAGCTGTTCTTAACGAAAGAGCCCTACAGCAACATACAAAATCCTTTCTGTCTGTCCGTTTGCTATAAAAGAGTAATTCTGCCAGCAGATTTGAAGCAGGGCTGAAGGGGACTTCTCTGCATAAATAAAGGTTAAATCTTTCCTGCATGCTGTGTGCTGTCTACATTGTGCATGTGACAGAATATTATATCATCAGGTTGTCACTGCTGCGTTTGAAGATGAAGATCAGATACTACAAAGTCCATCTGACTCCAGTACTCCTCTCTACTGTAGACTAGAGCTCTCTCTACCCTCTCTACTGTAGACTAGAGCTCTCTCTATCCTCTCTACTGTAGACTAGAGCTCTCTCTATCCTCTCCACTGTAGACTAGAGCTCTCTCTATCCTCTCTACTGTAGACTAGAGCTCTCTCTATCCTCTCTACTGTAGACTAGAGCTCTCTGTATCCTCTCTACTGTAGACTAGAGCTCTCACTATCCCCTCTAGTGTATACTAGAGCTCTCTGTCTATCCTCTCTACTGTAGACTAGAGCTCTCTCTATCCTCTCTACTGTCGACTAGAGCTCTCTCTATCCTCTCTACTGTAGACTAGAGCTCTCTCTATCCTCTCCACTGTAGACTAGAGCTCTCTCTATCCCCTCTAGTGTATACTAGAGCTCTCTGTCTATCCTCTCTACTGTAGACTAGAGCTCTCTCTATCCTCTCTACTGTAGACTGGAGCTCTCTCTATCCCCTCTAGTGTAGACTAGAGCTCTCTCTATCCTCTCTACTGTAGACTAGAGCTCTCTCTATTTATGATGACAGAGGCACCTGAAAAATGTAATAATGTGGTTGTGGTCAGAAAAAAGAGATTATTATAATATATATATTATAATTAATTAAAGACATGTTTTCTGCATGGTCACTATTAGATATAGAAAAAGTGTCCTTAATAATTGCAATATCAAAATCCCTCTCAATACACAACCTGACCAAAGACATTCGCCTGATATACTGTAACTGCAACCAGTTTTAGACTCTACCCACTGGGTTAGACTCTACAATATCCAGTCAATATCCACATTTAGCAACGATGAAAACATTCCCAAACCAGAAACCATGGATTGATGGCAGCATTCGCGTAAAACTGAAAGCGCGAACCACTGCTTTTAATCAGGGCAAGGTGACTGGAAACATGACCGAATACAAACAGTGTAACTATTCCCTCCGCAAGGCAATCAAACAAGCTAAGCGTCAGTATAGAGACAAAGTAGAATCTCAATTCAACGGCTCAGACACAAGAGGTATGTGGCAGGGTCTACAGTCAATCACGGATTACAAAAAGAGAACCAGCACCGTCACGGACCAGGATGTCTTGCTCCCAGGCAGACTAAATAACTTTTTTG
Organism: Oncorhynchus gorbuscha; assembly: GCF_021184085.1. Lineage (NCBI taxonomy): Eukaryota > Metazoa > Chordata > Actinopteri > Salmoniformes > Salmonidae > Oncorhynchus > Oncorhynchus gorbuscha. The sequence continues at coordinate 76,856,399 of NC_060178.1, read as the reverse complement.
CCCGCTTTGAGGACAGTACAGTGCCACTGACACTGCCCGCAACTTTAAAAAATGCGGACTCTCCTTCACTGTAGCCGACGTGAGGAAAACATTTAAACGTGTCAACCCTCGCAAGGCTGCAGGCCCAGACGGCATCCCCAGCCGCGCCCTCAGAGCATGCGCAGACCAGCTGGCTGGTGTGTTTACGGACATATTCAATCAATCCCTATCCCAGTCTGTTGTTCCCACATGCTTCAAGAGGGCCACCATTGTTCTTGTTCCCAAGAAAGCTAAGGTAACTGAGCTAAACGACTACCGCCCCGTAGCACTCACTTCCATCATCATGAAGTGCTTTGAGAAACTAGTTAAGGACCATATCACCTCCACCCTACCTGACACCCTAGACCCACTCCAATTTGCTTACCGCCCAAATAGGTCCACAGACGATGCAATCTCAACCACACTGCACACTGCCCTAACCCATCTGGACAAGAGGAATACCTATGTGAGAATGCTGTTCATCGACTACAGCTCGGCATTTAACACCTTAGTGCCCTCCAACTGGGTACTGGACTTCCTGACGGGCCGCCCCCCAGGTGGTGAGGGTAGGCAACAACATCTCCACCCCGCTGATCCTCAACACTGGGGCCCCACAAGGGTGCGTTCTGAGCCCTCTCCTGTACTCCCTTTTCACCCACGACTGCGTGGCCACGCACGCCTCCAACTCAATCATCAAGTTTGCGGACGACACAACAGTGGTAGGCTTGATTACCAACAACGACGAGACGGCCTACAGGGAGGAGGTGAGGGCCCTCGGAGTGTGGTGTCAGGAAAATAACCTCACACTCAACGTCAACAAAACTAAGGTGATGATTGTGGACTTCAGAAAACAGCAGAGGGAACACCCCCCTATCCACATCGATGGAACAGTAGTGGAGAGGGTAGTAAGTTAAGTTCCTCGGCATACACATCACAGACAAACTGAATTGGTCCACACAGACAGCATCGTGAAGAAGGCGCAGCAGCGCCTCTTCAACTTCAGGAGGCTGAAGAAATTCGGCTTATCACCAAAAGCACTCACAAACTTCTACAGATGCACAATCGAGAGCATCCTTTCGGGCTGTATCACCGCCTGGTACGGCAACTGCTCCACCCACAACTGTAAGGCTCTCCAGAGGGTAGTGAGGTCTGCACAACGCATCACCGGGGGCAAACTACCTGCCCTCCAGGACACCTACACCACCCGATGTCACAGGAAGGCCATAAAGATCATCAAGGACAACAACCACCCGAGCCACTGCCTGTTCACCCCACTATCATCCAGAAGGCGAGGTCAGTACAGGTGCATCAAAGCTGGGACCGAGAGACTGAAAAACAGCTTCTATCTCAAGGCCATCAGACTGTTAAACAGCCACCACTAACATTGAGTGGCTGCTGCCAACACACTGACTCAACTCCAGCCACTTTAATAATGGGAATTGATGGAAAATTATGTAAAATATATCACTAGCTACTTTAAACAATGCTACCTAATATAATGTTTCCTACATTATTCATCTCATATGTATACGTATATACTGTACTCTATATCATCTACTGCATCCTTATGTAATACATGTATCACTAGCCACTTTAACTATGCCACTTTGTTTACATACTCATCTCATATGTATACACTGCACTCAATACCATCTACTGTATCTTGCCTATGCCGCTCTGTACCATCACTCATTCATATATCTTTATGTTCATATTCTTTATCCCCTTACACTTGTGTCTATAAGGTAGTAGTTTTGGAATTGTTAGCTAGATTACTTGTTGGTTATTACTGCATTGTCGGAACTAGAAGCACAAGCATTTCGCTACACTCACATTAACATCTGCTAACCATTTGTGTATGTGACAAATAAAATTTGATTTGATTTCGATTTGATTTGATTTTTAGTTTCATAATCATAAAGCCTGCTTAAGTTGCTCTGGGTAAGATTGTCTGCTAAATGAAAAATGTAACTGCAGAGTAAGACATGTTACTCGGGGTGCTTGGACTGGATGCAAGGTAACACCTGGAGTTTGGACTGGATGGAAGGTAACACCTGGAGTTTGGAATGGATGGAAGTTAACACCTGGAGCTTGGTCTGGATGCAAGGTAACACCTGGAGCTTGTACTGGATGGAAGGTAACACCTGGAGCTTGGACTGGATGGAAGGTAACACCTGGAGCTTGGAATGGATGGAAGGTAACACCTGGAGCTTGGACTGGATGGAAGGTAATACCTGGAGATTTGAATGGATGGGAGGTAACACCTGGAGCTTGGACTGGATAGAAGGTAACACCTGGAGCTTGGTCTGGATAGAAGGTAATACCTGGAGATTTGAATGGATGGGAGGTAAAACCTGGAGCTTGGTCTGGATAGAAGGTAATACCTGGAGATTTGAATGGATGGGAGGTAATACCTGTAGCTTGGTCTGGATAGAAGGTAATACCTGGAGATTTGAATGGATGGGAGATAACACCTGGAGCTTGGTCTGGATGCAAGGTAACACCTGGAGCTTGGTCTGGATGCAAGGTAACACCTGGAGCTTGGTCTGGATGCAATGTAACACCTGGAGTTTGGACTGGATGGAAGATAAACACCTGGAGCTTGGACTGGATGCAAGGTAACACCTGGAGCTTGGACTGGATGCAAGGTAACACCTGGAGCTTGGACTGGATGGAAGATAAACACCTGGAGCTTGGACTGGATGCAAGGTAACACCTGGAGCTTGGACTGGATGGAAGATAACACCTGGAGCTTGGACTGGATGGAAGATAAACACCTGGAGCTTGGATTGGATGCAAAGTAACACCTGGGGCTTGGTCTGGATGCAAGGTAACACCTGGAGCTTGGACTGGATGCAAGGTAACACCTGGGGCTTGCTCTGGATGCAATGTAACACCTGGAGTTTGGACTGGATGGAAGATAAACACCTGGAGCTTGTACTGGATGGAAGGTAACACCTGGAGCTTGTACTGGATGGAAGGTAACACCTGGAGCTTGGACTGGATGCAAGGTAACACCTGGAGCTTGTACTGGATGCAAGGTAACACCTGGAGCTTGGAATGGATGGAAGGTAGCACCTGGAGCTTGGAATGGATGGAAGGTAACACCTGGAGCTTGGACTGGATGGAAGGTAACACCTGGAGCTTGGACTGGATGCAAAGTAACACCTGGAGCTTGGAATGGATGGAAGGTAACACCTGGAGCTTGGACTGGATGGAAGGTAACACCTGGAGCTTGGACTGGATAGTAGATGGAAGGTAACACCTGGAGCTTGGACTGGATGCAAGGTAACACCTTGAACATGTATGGCATGGGATCAAAGGCAGTGAGAAAGAGAATAAGTGGATAAGTGTGCTGGATAAGTGTGTGTGTGTGTGTGTGTGTGTGTGTGTGTGTGTGTGTGTGTGTGTGTGTGTGTGTGTGTGTGTGTGTGTGTGTGTGTGTGTGTGTGTGTGTGTGTGTGTGTGTGTGTGTGTGTGTGTGTGTGTGTGTGTGTGTGTGTGTGTGTGCGTGTGCGTGTGTGTGTCTGTGGGTGTGTATCTGTGTGTGTGTGTGTGGTCAATGCAATGCTGCTGGCTCATCAACAGCTATGTCATTGTCCCTCTGGGGATATGTATGCATCAGCAAATCAATATTTCATATGATGTGACAATTATGCCAATGTTCATACTCAAACTGCAACCAGCAACAAAAAATGTACATACAGTATACGGTGAACATTAAACATAGCCTACAGAATATACTGTACCTGTACTATGCATTAAACATCCGGTAAAACTTTACTGTAGGTGTCCTTATGAAATAAAGCCTTTATAACAGCTACATAACACATTATAACAAAGACAGACACCTAGAGTAAAGAGTTACCAAACATCCTTTTGTCTAGGCATCCTACAGTCCTAATATTCTGAGGTACAGTATACACTGAGCGCACAAAATATTATGAACACGTGCTCTTTCCATGACATAGACTGACCAGGTGAAAGCTATGATCCCTTAAATCCACTTCAATCAGTGTCGATGAAGGGGCCAGACCGGTTAAGGGGGGGTTCCTAGTGTTTGGTATACTCAGTGTATATGTTAGTACCGCATATCCCTCTTTCACCCGAATCTCTCCACCTATCCATCAGATCTTAGAATGTATACACACATGACTGTAAGTCGCTTTGGATAAAAGCGTCTGCTAAATGGCATATATTATATTATTATATCTTGGTGTAGGACCACAGCTCTATCGGTGACAGTGATTTAAATGGAATACACCAACAGCTGTCTTCCTTTGAAGACAATTAACAGACAGTTGTCACAAACCCAAAAAGGTCCCAGGCCAACCGTTGCCATAGTGACGAGACAGCTGTATAATCCTCTTGTCACTGATGTGATCTTCGGCTGCTGCCAACACCAATCCACCGCAGATGGTAAAAATAGAATTGTGAGAATAATGAATAGTCAGTCACGGTTTAAACTGGATGGAATCATACAGTAGTCATTCCACTTGTATCTTCTGTTACTTTTCTCAGCTTCTTTCGATTCAGATCAATAGAATGGAATACAATTTGTGTAAATCTTGTAGTTATCATGGCCAGATTGCATGCCCAGGGGCCTTGACTCCTGGTATCATATGAACATTGCAGGAAATTTGTTTTAAAACTGCAAGATTTTCTCTCCTTCCCATGGAAAAATGAGAAGAATTGCAAGAAATTAGCTTATAAAAAAGCTTAAAATGTTTTCTTCTCTCCGGTAACAAGAGGGTTGTGAACAGTTTGAACAGTTTGGTGTAACATGGGTTCCGAGGTAGGGATTTGTTATTATGCAAATAAATTATAATATTCATCTGGACCTTTGCCACCTAGGAAATTTGTGTGAGCTGTTATTCTAAATAGTATGGGGGTACCCCTGCAATACACAACCCTAACTCTTGGAGTGTGTATCAATCATTTCAAGTGTACAACCATTGTACCTCTCACTGGCATCGAGTAACTCTGACAGAAGTATCTCTCTTTGTCTTTCACCATGGAAACGGATGCAGGAGGTGCAGCAAGTGCATCTGAACCCGCTGTTCTATAGGTGCTGTAAAGTAGTGAGCACTACTTTTGACAACGTTCGATAGGGCTCTGGTCAAAAGTAGTGCACTAGGTAGGTTATATGGTCTGACCAGCTGAGACAGTGAGTGATTGTAGGACAGTGCTCGGTTCAATTGATCCTGCAATGCATATAGTGGATATCATCGGAGGAGGAACATCCTACTCAGTGAATTTCATTAAAATATATATTTATATTTTTTAGATAAAACTATACCAAATAACTGATTAAAACACAGTTTTTCAATTAAGGTCTACAGTAGCCTCAACAGCACCCTCTAGGGTGGCACCATGGTGTAGCCAGAGGACAGCTATTTTCCATCCTCCTCTAGGTACATTGACTTCATTACAAAACCTAGGAGGCTCAAACAGAGAGGAATGCTATTTATGTTAGCTAGCTGGCTATGGCTATCTAACACTGCAACTCTTCCAAGTCTAGATTTTGGCTATATTACTTTATTGCCGGTTAAGGGGGGGGGGGTAACTGCTAAACTGCTTGCTGTACACTGTACTGCGTGATTGTACATATGGATTTGATTGTGGGTTTACTAATGCGTTAGTTCTAGTTTGTTGACTATAACGTTAATATGGTGACAATGATGTAGGCTGTGTAGGGGTTAATGGTTATGATATGAAGGTTTGGCTTGGAGAGGTTTTTGTGCATGGTCACAGACAGCTGTTGTGTTGTGTACTGAAGTCCACAAGTGAAGAGAAATGGTGAGAGGAGGAGAGCGCATATATGCGAGAAGGAGATTTATACAATGAACAAAGTGATGATGTTGTTTGTGGCTGCTATGGAAATGAAATGTGTGTGCTGGTAATTAGAGGTGTATTCAATCCGCCGATTCTGTTGCAAAACGTTTCTTAAATGCACGCAAACTGAACAAAACGGGGAGGGACCTAACTGAATTTGTCTAATAGAAACTCGTGATTTTGTTTCAAAATGTAACATTTTGCAACTGTTTGGACTAATGATTACACCCCTGATGAGCTAGATACAGGCAAGTGTGTGCAAGGTGGTAATGAATTTGTCACTGTCTGTCACCTTAATTACTCCAATTTGTCTCTCGACCTGTGCACCTACGCTACCGTTCAAAAGATTGGGGTCACTTAGAAATGTTCTTGTTTTTGAAAGAAAAGGAAATGTTTTGTCCATTAAAATAACATAAAATTGATCAGAAATACAGTGTAGACATTGTTAATGTTGTAAATAACTATTGTAGCTGGAAACGGCTGATGTTTTATGGAATATCTACATAGGCGTACAGAGGCCCATTATCAGCAACCATCACTCGTGTGTTCTAATGGCACGTTGTGTTAGCGAATCCAAGTTTGTCATTTGAAAAGGCTAATTGATCATTCGAAAATTGTTTTGCAATTATGTTAGTTAGCACATAATTAGTTAGCACATCTGAAAACTGTTGTTCTGATTAAAGAAGCAATAAAACTGGCCTTCTTTAGAATAGTTGAGAATTAATTTGATTTATTGCACCTTTATTTTACCAGGTAGGCCAGTTGAGAACAAGTTCTCATTTACAATTGCGACCTGGCCGAGATAAAGCAAAGCAGCGTGACAAAAACAACAACACAGAGCTACACATAAACAAACGTACAGTCAATAACACAATAGAAAAGCAAATAGAAAAATATATGTACAATTTGTGCAAATGTAGAAGAGTAGGGAGGTAAGGCAATAAATAGGCCATAGAGGCAAAATAATTAAAATGTTGCATTAACACTGGAGTGATAGATGTGCAGATGATGATGTGCAAGTAGAGATACTGGGGTGCAAGAGGGTAAGTAATAATATGGGGATGAGGTAGTTGGGTCTGCTATTTACAGATTGGCTGTGTACAGGTACAGTGATCGTTAAGCTACTCTGACAGCTGATGCTTAAAGTTAGTGAGGGAGATATAAGTCTCCAGCTTCAGTGATTTTTGCAATTCGTTCCAGTCATTGGCAGCAGAGAATTGGAAGGAAAGGTGGCCAAAGTAAGTGCTGTCTTTGGGGATGACCAGTGAAATATACCTGCTGGAGCGCGTGCTGCTGGTGTTGCTAGTGTGGGTGTTGCTGGTGACCAGTGAGCTGAGATAAGGCGGGGCTTTACATAGCAAATACTTATAGATGACATGGAGCCAGTGGGTTTGGCAATGGATATGTAGTGAGGGTCAGCCAACGAGAGCATACAGGTCGCAGTGGTGGGTAGTATATGGGGCTTTGGTGACAAAACGGATGGCACTATGATAGACTACATCAAATTTGCTGAGTAGAGTGTTAGAGGCTATTTTCTAAATGACATTGCCGAAGTCAAGGATCAGTAGGATAGTCCGTTTTAAGAGGCTATGTTTGGCAGCATGAGTGAAGGAGGCTTTGTTGCGAAATAGGAAGCCAATTCTAGATTTAATTTTGGATTTGAGATGCTTAATGTGAGTCTAGAAGGAGAGTTTACAGTCTAACTCGACACCTAGGTATTTGTAGTTGTCCACATATTCTAAGTGAGAACCGTCCAGAGTAGTGATGCTAGTCGGGCGGGAGGGTGCGGGCAGCAATCGGTTGAAGAGCATGCATTTAGATTTACTAGCATTTAAGAGCAGTTGGAGGCCACAGAAGGAGTGTTGTATGGTGTTGAAGCTCGTCTGGAGGTTTGTTAGCACAGTGTCCAAAGAAAGGCCAAATGTATACAGAATGGTGTCATCTGCGTAGAGATGGATCAGAGAATCACCAGCAGCAAGAGCAACATCATTGATATATACAGAGAAAAGAGTCGTCCCGAGAATTGAACCCTGTGGCACCCCCATAGAGACTACCAGAGGTCCGGACAACAGGCCCTCCGGTTTTGACACACTGAACTCTATCTGAGAAGTAGTTGGTGAACCAGGCGAGGCAGTCATTTGAGAAGCCAAGGCCATTGAGTCTGCCGATAAGAATACGGTGATTGACAGAGTCGAAAGCCTTGGCCAGGTCGATGAAGACGGCTAAACAGTACTGTCTTTAATCGATGGAGTTATGATATCGTTTAGGACCTTGAGCGTGGCTGAGGTGCATCCATGACCAGCTCGGAAACCAGATTGCATAGTGGAGAAGGTACGGTGGGATTCAAAATGGTCGCTGATCTGTTTGTTAAGTTGGCTTTCGAAGATTTTAGAAAGGCAGGGCAGGATGGATATAGGTCTACAAAGGTTTGGGTCTAGAGTGTCTCCCCCTTTGAAGAGGGGGATGACCTCCTCAGCTTTCCAATCTTTGGGGATCTCAGATGATACGAAAGAGAGATTGAATAGGCTAGTAATAGGGGTTGCAACAATTTTGGTGGATCATTTTAGAAAGAGAGGATCCAGATTGTCTAGCCCAGCTGATTTGTAGGGATCCAGATTTTGCAGCTCTTTCAGAACATTAGCTGTCTGGATTTGGGTGAAGGAGAAGCGAGGGAGGCTGGGGCAAGTTGCTGCAGGGGGTGCTGAGATGTTGGCCGGGGTAGGGTTAGACAGGTGGAAAGCATGGCCAGTCGTAGAAAAATGCTTATTGAAATGATCGATTATTGTAGATTTATCGGTGGTGACAGTGTTTCCTATCCTCAGTGCAGTGGGCCGCTGGGAGGAGGTGCTCTTATTCTCCATGGACTTTACAGTGTCCCAAAACCTTTTGGAATTAGTGCTACAGGAAGCAAATTTCTGTTTGAAAAAGCTTTCCTAACTGACTATATTGGTTCCCTGAAAAGTTGCATATCGCGGGGGCTATTCGATGCTAATGCAGAACATAACAGGATGTTTTTGTGCTGGTCAAGGGCAGTCAAGTCTGGGGTGAACCAAGGGCTATATCTGTTCTCAAGAATCTTGAGCATCAGCATTTGTGGGTTCGATTACAGGCTCAAAATATCCAGAAACAAAGACCTTTCTTCTGAAACTCGCCAGTCTATTCTTGTTCTGAGAAAAGGCTATTCCATGCGAGAAATTGCTAAGAATCTGAAGATCTCGTACAACGCTGTGTACTACTCCCTTCACAGAACAGCGCAAACTGTCTCTAACCAGAATAGAAAGAGTGGGAGGCCCCGGTGCACAACTGAGCAAGAGGACATTAGAGTGTCTAATTTAAGAAACAGACACCTCACAAGTCCTCAACTGGCAGCTTCATTAAATAGTACTCGCAAAACACCAGTCTCAACATCAACAGTGAAGAGGCGACTCCGAGGCGAAATCATTTATTTTTATTGGCCAGTCTTAGATATGGCTTTTTCTTTGCAACTCTGCCTAGTAGGCCAGCATCCCCGAGTCACCTCTTCACTGTTGACATTGAGACTGGTGTTTTGTGGGTACTATTTAATGAAGCTGCCAGTTGAGGATTTGTGAGGTGTCTGTTTCTCAAACTAAACACTCTAATGTACTTCTCTTTCTATTCTGGTTAGGGCCAGTTTGTGCTGTTCTGTGAAGGGAGTAGTACACAGCGTTGTACGAGATCTTCAGTTTCTTGGCAATTTCTCACATGGAATAGCCTTCATTTCTCAGAACAAGAATGGACTGAGTTTCAGAGGAAAGTTATTTATTTCTGGACATTTTGAGCCTATAATCGAAACCAACAAATGCTGATGCTCCAGATACTCAACTAGTTTAAAGAAGGCCAGTTTTATTGCATCTTTAATCAGAACAACAGTTTTCAGTTGTGCTAACATAATTGCAAAATAATTTAATGATCAATTAGCCTTTAAAATTATAAACTTGGATTAGCTAATACAACGTGCCATTGGAACACAGGAGTGATGGTTGCTGATAATGGGTCTCTGTACGCCTATGTAGATATTCCATAAAACATCAGCCGTTTCCAGCTACAATAGTCACTTACATTAACAATGTTTACACTGTATTTCTGATCAATTTGATGTTATTTGAATGGACATTTGCTTTTCTTTCAAAAACAAGGATATTTCTAAGTGACCCCAAACTTTTGAATGGTAGTGTACATTATAAACTTTAATTCGTAGGCAAGGTTGTGGCAACCTCATCGAATCAAATCAAATCAAATGTATATAGCCCTTCGTACATCAGCTGATATCTCAAAATGCTGTACAGAAACCCAGCCTAAAACCCCAAACAGCAAGCACTGCAGGTGTAGAAGCACCTCATAATGGGTATAGGGCAAATTTGAGTATCATGTAGTAGCCTACACCTATCGATGTTAGATTGAGCTGGGTGAATGGAATATGAATGACAGTCATTCAATATGCTGTAATAGAAATAAGACCATGCCTTCCCTAATCTTGAAAGGCACCAACCGCCACTGACTGCCTAGTATATTGCCCCAGGTTCTCCTGCTGCTACTACTCCCCCACTGCTACTACCACAACTGAGAGCCAATGAGCCTGATGGTAAAAAAAGAGCGTGTCTGCTCTATATTGCATGCTTCTGTCTGCGTGTGTCAGTCTCTGGCTGTCTTTAGAAGTAACCTTACTTTAATAGGATGGAGGAAATTAAATGGATGGATGGAATACAAAAGGATGGATGGGGTACGATCATTCCCTAAATCTTTCCATAACCACTTTGACAGATATGATATTCATGATTATCAGAGTTACAGTAACAACAGCCATATTGTTGAAGAGATTGAGAGATACAGTAAGGATGAGACAGATGAAAGACTACTTGAATCTCATCAACCCTGAATTAACCTTTCAAACTGCTCATGAGTGGCAGATGCATTACTTGCTCTATACAAATTGAAGAGTTTAGTTCCAAAACACTATATCCACCAATTTTTCACATTTGTGTTTTTTCATCCGAAATGATTGGGGAATGGGTACCTTCATGTTTGTGGAAAAATATTACTATTCTCAGATTTTTTTATTCATAGATTTTTTATTTTTGTGTATTAAAAAGGGTTTTTGTTGCAAAACGCTATATCCATTGTTTAGCTGGAATGGAATGTTCTTATCCTGTATATTTGAATGCGATTGGTTGATTTCTCACCTAGCTATCTGAAGATGAATGAACTAACTGTAAGTTGCTCTAAGATCATCTGTTAAATGACTGAAATGTCACATGCAAATATTTTACATACAGATTTCATATTACTGTACTGATTCTTTAAAATAATATATTTTTAAATATTGATGTCACAAATGTATCATTTGTACATTTCTTTATTAAAAATGTAGTTATTTGTCACATTTCACTGTATAAAACCTATAGTACTATTCTCTGAGAGTGAGGGGGATACCTAGCGTTTTGCAACAAAACATGATTATTTTTCTCCCCCATGTACAGTGGGGCAAAAATGTATTTAGTCAGCCACCAATTGTGCAAGTTCTCCCACTTAAAAAGATGAGAGAGGCCTGTAATTTTCATCATAGGTACACTTCAACTATGACAGACATCGTTCAAGAAGCCCATGCCATGATTAGATGGTGAAAAAACACACCAATCTCTTTCAAAAGTTGTAAAAAAATATATATGTATTTACCTAAATGTCTGAAAGTGGATATATAGCACTTTGGAATGAAACTCTTCAAATGCTCATGCCTTTGTTATGTAAATCTAATGATGTCAAACTGTGTTAGAGCATTGTTTTGAGGATGATAGAGTTTGATGTGCTCCCTGTTTCCTGTCTGGATAGAGTGCAGGGTCATCGATGCAGACAGTTTAAGGGGCTATGAGCTGATGGGTTGGTCTAATCAATTCATATTACCAAAGCAGTGCTACTCCACTTATCTATAACCAATTAATTCAATTCTAACAACAACATTCCATCATGAAACATGAGAGGGGCTCATTAATTAATTAATTCATAATGCTACCACATGGGGAAAATGCCAATAAGGCCACAGAGGGCACTTAAATCAGTGTTTCCTAAACCTCCCCTCGAGTATCCACAGCCAGTCCACATATTTTATCAAATAACATTTTGTTTGTCACATCCGCTGAATACAACAGGTGTAGACCTCACCGTGAAATGCTTACTTACAAGCCCTTAAACAACAATAGAGTTCAATGTATTCCAGAATTATCACAGCTGTTTCAAATGGCCACCTAATCATCAAACCCCTCATTACCCAAATCAACTGTGCTAGTTCTGAATGCATCAAATGTGGACTGGCTGGGGTTACTCCAGGAGAGGATTGGGAAACACCACCTTAGATCATGACAGAAAAACATGTAGTCCCATATACTTACATCCAATCATCATCATGGCGACAGCGAAGATCTTCTCTCCGTCGGTGGTGGGGGCGATGTTTCCGAACCCTATACTGGTCAGAGAGGTCATGGTGAAGTATAGAGATGTGATGTAGACCGAGTCTTTGTTGGGGCCGCCCTCCCACTTCCCTGTGCCGCTGGCGTTGAAGCGGTATGGCGAGCCCACTGTCTCCCCCAGCATGTACAGCCAGCTGTCTGTCCGCAGGATGCCTGTCTCCTCGTCTATCACCTCATAGTCACCGATGCTGTACCTGTTATAGTTAGTCAAGATTAAAACATATTCAGCAACTCTTGGTCGGACAATGGAGGTCTGCCACAATATTGCATCCTTTTTATTGTTAAAGCCCAGTTAGACAAGAACCAAAACCAGGTAGGTGCTGTACCTGTTAGGTTGAGATGAGAAAGAGTTCATGTTCAGGTTTAGGGTTCAGGATCAGGATCAGGTTTAGGGGAAAGGGAAAGGACAGCGTTAGGGTTGCCTCTACCACACAGGTTAGAGGTTTGTTCACTTTGCTTAAGGGAGTAAGACGAAAGTTACAAAACATTGCGGGTGAGAAACAGAAACATACTTCTCCTTCATTACAATGTCAACACTACAGAGCATGACAGTTTTTAAAGGCAGTGTTTCTCAATCCGTTACTGAGTAACTCCCCAGTCATTTCACTTAGCATTTTCGTTCTAATCCACCAATAGCAATTTGTAATCTAATCCACCACTAATCTTGTTGATGAATTAAATCAGGTGTAGTAGAAAAAAGCATGCCACAGTTGGGGATCAGAGAGGAACGGATTGAGAAACACTGAAGGAATATGCAATCAACAAATACAGTAGCCAGATTGTTTTGGCCATTGTGATAATTTATATGAATAATAGGATAACAGTTTATTTGCATGATACCAACATAATGACTTCATATTACATTATTAACTCCTATAACAGGTTTTGGCAACTCTCTCCTCAGGGACCAACAGACAGTTCACATCTTTGTTGTCTAATCGTCAAGCTCTTGACAAGTTAAATCAGGTGTGCAAGTTCCCGGATAAGAGAATTGGGTACTGTCATAACCCATTAAAGGTAGACTCAGCGATATGACGAAGATGCACAAAGTTAACAGCATAGTTAGTCAATTTCCGCAACAACTAAGAGTGTTGAAGCACAAGGCTAAACTTCTCTGCTATTTTGGTCCCGTACCTACCACGTTGTAACAGCGTGAAGTGAACCGACTGTATGAGAGCTGTGCTATCGCAATAGCTGCGGTGCTGCTCGTGTCAACGTCATTTCACTGAGTCTACCTTTAATATACAGTAAATCAGTCTTAACAGAACAGTACCAGATGCAGGCCAACCAGTGGGCAGCCAAGCCGAAGACACACACCAACAGGACGAGGACGGCGGCTCCATACTCAATGTAGTGGTCCAGTTTACGGGCTACTCTGCCCAAGCGCAGCAACCGGACAACCTTCAGAGAACTGAACAGACTGCTGATCCCCTGAGAGAGAGAAAGATCAGGCAAAGGTTGACATAATGTTTACGTTCTATGGAAACTGAAGGGTGGACCTGTAGCCTAGGAGCCATTACTCAAAGTATGAACAAACCTAGAACTGCATTCTCGTGAGACTGAAACAAAATGTATGTGTCTGTATGCATGTACTATTCTCTCAACCAGGATAGTCCACTCTATAACATTTGCCACTGTTTCCCAGGGAGTCCTTGGATACTGAATGTGTGTGCTGGCATCAAGAAGTCTTTCCTAGACGTTAATAATATTCATGGGATGTTATGACTATAAAATGAGGGTGTACTCAAGCAGCTGTGATACAAGCCATAGACTTGCACCCAGTCCATATAACCTCACACTGAACTTGTAGCATTCATTTACTGTATGACAACTAGCTAGGGTCTTTATTCATGAATTCAATCAAAACACCATTGGCAAGTTCCAGGGGTAAATCTGAAGGAAAGAAAGACTTCCTTTGGAGTCATATACTCAACACAAAAAAAACATGATCTAACACATTAGAGATGTGACAGAAATCAACATGTATTCCATTCAACTCACCATCTGTGATTTCTATCTGAATCATGAACAGAGTACAGAAAAAAACATGCATTTGTAAAAACAGGGTGATACATCACACATGTATTTATATGAAAGAGCATATTGTTTATGTAAATCCATTTGAGTGGAGCGTGTGTGTGTGTGTGTGTTTAAGTTTTAACTTATCCTGGATGACACAGCACATACGGTCAACTATGTGTCTGTGTTTATCAATTGCAAATGTGAAAATAATGTTTTATCATATCATTCTAATCATATTTTGACCCGAACCAACTCAATCAAAGTGGGTTTGATAACGAAAGGCCTACTTGAGTGACAGCTCGACGGTTCCAGTTCTTCACGTTCCACAAATAAACACAGACAGAGGAGGGGGAGGGACCATGCAAACAGAACAAAACAGGGGGGTGAGGAAGAAAATAAAGACGTGAGCATGATCAAACAGAAGAAAAGTAGACATATAAGAAGATAAAACCATGATGACGTCAAACATTCATACAAATTAATAGGTAAATCATATTCGTGTAAAAAAGGATAATGTGATGGGAAAAAAAGACAACAGTTCAGAGACACCAAACCAAATCTCCTCACAGACTTTTTTGAATGACTACTGGGGTTTATTAAGCATGGTGGAAAGTGCAGAGCGTTGCAGTGGGCCACACTGGATTTACTGTATCAGTTAGACCATTGTTTGCGGCAAACATGTTGCTTAGTAACAATTTCATTTGAAAGATTTGAATGAATATTCCAAAATGTTACAGTGAAGCAGCAAATACATACATCCTTTTTGTAATTATTACTGTGGCTCTTTAGCTATCAACTGAAAAAAACCTTTGCTATTCCTACTACATGTAGAAAAAGCCTACATGACCACTTGATTATTTGTACTGACAGATTAGACCTGAAACAGACACTTCCATTCGTCTCACACTACCTCAGACTGTTAGCTAGCGTTAGCAAATGTTCACGGCTAACACAAAACAAAGGAAATGTGTTAGCTAACGTTTGCTACTATTTACCTTACTGAACGCATATCAGGATAACTACAAGTAGAATAAGCTGTCCCCACTTGAAGAAACATAACTTAGTAACACTATACTTATTGCCTGCAGGTAGGTATAATGCAGAGTCCTTTATAATGTTATAATAACTCATATGGCTTAATGAAAACTTCACATATATTTTATCAAGCCTAAACAGATGCTTCACAAATCCTTTACCAAGCCTATAAAGATTCTTCACAAATCGTTCATAAGCCAATGTACAACCAGAAGTACAAACATTGCTTGATGATCAACTTCAAATAAATGACATGAATTCCCAGTAATACAGAAACGAAAATGTTGTTTTCACTGTCCATAGCAGCTGGCTGGACAGAACCTAGTCAGGCTAACAGAAAATGTCCTGGTGTCTGTCAGCTGTCAGCATTAACCAGGCGCTGAGAAGCTGAAAGACTAGAGGCTGACAAAGTGCTGTACCTGCAGATACAACAGACTTGGTGCAGCTCACAGCTTTCTTAGGATCAGCTTGTTAAGTACTACTGCAGCACTTTACACCACAGCCACAGCCTTCATCAACTAACAACTCACTACATGGATGCGTTTGAGCGGCACATCAGGACACTAAACTCTCCAGTTTGGTTTGCCTAAATGGCAGCTAACAGCAGCAACAAGCTCTAGCCCTGTAGGGCCTTTAGTGTGCATGTGCATGTACATGTGCATGCACGTGTGTGTGAAGGGTGTGCACATTGTGCAGTGCATGCTAATAATGAAGGTGACCTGAGTAATCAATAGGCCTAGAATTGTAACGTTATCCATCTCTAAATACGTTTACTGACCCCCTCCGTGGTACACTGACCCAGAGATGCACTAAACGTTATAATTCACCAAATAAAATGGTGCTTAAATAGCATTTAAGTGCCCTTACCCTCTATTACAACCCGTGCTTTCACATATCCAAATCCTTTAGTCTCAGAATAAGAATATTTAATAGATTTCAAAGTCTGATGTGTTTCATTCGATGTTACTAACCATTAGAGATAAGCTACATAAAAAAGAGATTGTCATTTACCTAATAAATTACGGGGAGTTTACATATAGAGTGTGCAACTCTATTTTAATAGCTTATAGTTTATTCGCCGTTAGTCAGCACCTCTACATAAAATAATTTTCTCTGTGTGTGCGCCAGCTCATGTCTTTTATTCGACTATCCATGATTTGTATTTTTTTAATTAACCTTTATTTAACTAGGCAAGTCAGTTAAGAACAAATTCTTCTTTACAATGACGGCCTACCAAAAGCCAAAAGTCCTCCTGCAGGGACGGGGGCTGGGATTAAAAATACAAATAAATGAAATAAAAATATAGGACAAAACACACATCACAACAAGAGAGACAACACAACACTACATACAGAGAGACCTAAGAGAACATAGCAACAACATGGTAGCAACAACAACATGGTAGCAACACAACATGGTAGCAACACAACATGGCAGCAGCACAACATGGTAGCAGCACAAAACAGGGTACAAACATTGTTGGGCACAGACAACAGCACAAAGGGCAAGAAGGTAGAGACAACAATACATCACACAAAGCAGTCACAACTGTCAGTAAGAGTTTGCATGATTGAGTCTTCGAATGAAGAGATTGAGTTAAAACTGTCCAGTTTGAGTGTTTGTTGCAACGCGTTCCTGTCTCTAGCTGCAGCGAACTGAAAAGACGAGCGACCCAGGGATGTGTGTGCTTTGGGGATCTTTAACAGAATGTGACTGGCAGAACGGGTGTTGTATGTGGAGGATGAGGGCTGCAGTATATAACTCAGATAGGGGGGAGTGAGGCCTAAGAGAGTTTTATAAATAAGCGACAACCAGTGGGTCTAGCGACAGGTATACAGAGATGACCAGTTTACAGAGGAGTATAGAGTGCAGTGATGTGTCTTATAAGGAGCATTGGTGGCAAATCTAACGGCCGAATGGTAAAGAACATCTAGGTGCTCGAGAGTGACATATCCATAACCTGAGCGGAAACCAGATTGCATACCAGAGAGAATACTATAGACATCAAGAAAGCCAGTCAGTTGATTATTGACAAGTTTTCCCAACACTTTTGATAAACAGGGCAGAATAGAAATAGTCCTATAACAGTTAGGATCATCTTAATGTGCCCCCTTAAATAAAGGACTAACCGTGGCTCCCTTCCAAGGAATGGGACCCTCCCCAGAAAGGAGAGACAGGTTCAAAAGGTCAGAGATGGGCTTGGTGATTATAGGAACAGCAACCTTAAAGAAGAAAGGGTCTAAACTATCTGACCCAGATGTTTTTAGGGGGTCAAAAGTTTACGGAGCTCCTTTAGCACCTTGGACTCAGTGACTCATTAGAGAGACATGGCACTGTTTCAACCATAATTGTCTGTGGGATTGATTGATTCTCTGTGAGAAACTTCCGAGGTGCCTATTTAGCTTGATTTGGGGAAAGGTAAATGGAGTGTATTGATTATAGAGCAATCTATAGCATCTTAAATGAGATCATTTTTAATTACTTAGGGGTGAGGGTGCAGCTTCCTGTTCGGTGGGAGCTCCATTTGACCAATACACACATATCCGAGATTTAGTCATTGTTTATGTGTAGGCCTATGTACATATTCATCTGCATAGCCAAACAGACAATCACACATTAGTTAGCCAATGGCCTTACATCATCTTCCTGTCTAATGCTTATGGTTTCACTGGCTAATGTTTACACAGAGCTCATTGAGCCAGTCTTGTAATACCTGCCTAGCTGTGTTGTGCTAATATCTAATTTAATCCAGTCCTATACCCGCACACCTGGACAGCTGTACTGCTAATGCTAACCACTACACATTTAATCCAGTACTGTATCTGCACGCCTGGCTAGCTGTATAGCTGCACTGCTAACACTACAGATACACTTTGAAGGCTACGTTAATTCTAGTTCTATTGCTGCAGATGCATATATCCCCTCCACCAGAGATCTCATTTCCATCATGACAGAAGAAATCCCGAATCCCCTGATACAAAATTACAGCAGATGTCAAACCAGCCATACAAAAGCTAATTTTAGAAAAGGGAAAAACGATTGAAATGGGAGGAAAAAGAGAAAGATAATTTATTGTTTTGTTTACTCTCCTGCTTTCACCTTGCCCGTTAGGAAACAAGCAATCCATTTCACTGCACTTCAGTGAGATGTCAGTCTCCAAACCATATGCTGTACTGACTGCTAAGGGTAGCATTCACATGTAAAACACATGAAAACATTAGAAGCAGTGACTGACTGACTCTTCCAGTGGATTAGCAATGGACTGCAGACTCCTAGCCTGAAAATCCAGACTTAATTAAGCTCTGTTTCACTCCACCATTGAAATGTGATTCAGTCTGGATTTTGAGGCAAGCAGACTATTTTCTCCCAGCTCCATTTAATGAGAACTTCTTCACAAGGTAGCACTGGAGGTTCTGGCGGGGGCAATGGGACTAATTACCCCGCTGTTCTCTAACACTTCCACTGAAAAGAAAAATGACAGTCAGCCAGCTCACTAAGAGAGGAGAAGAGAGTGACAGAGATAGAGCGCGCTGGGCGAAAGACAGTGAGGTTACCCACACCACACTTGAGCACCCAGAGAGAGCTGTGTGAAGGCCTCTCTCTGCAGGCAGCCAGGTCAAAACACATTTAAAAGGAAGTCTGGAAACTCAAATCCAAGACTTTCTTCAAAGGCCACAGACAGAGCCATGGAGAAGAGATCGATAGGCATAGAAAGCTATAGAAAGTTAACGTCTGCGGGCAGCCAGGTCAAACCTCAACACAACGGCAGCAAGTCATGAATCTCTCGTGGACAGATGCAAGTAACATAACTGGTATCGTAGCGTCTGTCAACAGACTGTGTGGGATTTGACGACTAATGAGGATTTTTTTTACTTCCCTGCTTTTGCTTCTTGTTCTAGTATCTTTTCTAACACGTCTCCCCCCAGAAATGAATCGAGCATCTGACATAATTATGCAAGACTTTAGTTCTGGCTGTATGAGATTATGAACTCATAAATATCTGGAACTCACACCCAATACACTCTGGGACTTAAAATATATCTGAGTCATCTTCAAGTCTGTATCTACAAGGTTGGTGTCAATTCTACTTCAATTCATATAACAAATTCAAGTCCAATTCCCATTTTCCTAATTGAAAAGCAATTTCAGTTTACTTCATGAATTGACTGAATGGAAATGGAACCCAACTCTGTTTATCTGTGCCTCTGAGATATGTTTACCTGAGACTTACAGATCTGAAACAGGTCTTTCAAAATCTACACTATACAGTATATACAAAAGTTTGTGGACACCCCTTAAAATGAGTGGATTCGGCTCTTCAGCCACAGCCGTTGCTGACAGGTGTATAAAATCGAACACACAGCCATGCAATCTCCATAGACAAATATTGTCAGTAGAATGGCCTTACTGAAGACCTCAGTGAATTTCAATGTGGCACTGTCATAGGATGCCACCTTTCCAACAAGTCAGTTTGTCCCCAAAAATATTCTGCCCTGCTGGGGCTGCCCCAATCTAGTTCAATTTTTTAAAATGTAACCTTTATTTAACTAGGCAAGTCAGTTAAGAACAAATTATTATTTACATTGACGGCCTACCAGGGAACAGTGGGTTAATTGCCTTGATCAGGGGCAGAACAACAGATTTATACCTTGTCAGCTAGAGGATTCGATCCAACAACCTTTCGGTTACTGGCCCAACGCTCTAAACATTAGGCTACCTGCCTTCCCAGAACAGTGGAGGCTGTAACAGCAGCGAAAAAGGGGGACCAACTCCATATTAATGCCTATGATTTTGGAATGAGATGTTCGATGAGCAGGTGTCCGCATACTTTGGTAATGTAGTGTATTTATACCTCATCACCATGGGGTTGTGTGACTACTGACACACTACTGAATTCTCTGGTAAGGAGACTGAGTAAGCAAGGCACTTCACATACTGAAAATGACAGCAATGCTATATTTCCTATTGCTGCACCAGTCTGAGTCATACAGTAATATGTGCCTGAGCCTCAACGCTTTAACACTCATGGATAAACGGGTTTAATTCCATAATTTAATGAATGTGTGTGGAAGGTAGGAGGGACAGTGCTAATATGCTGCTCTTCAGAGAATATTTTCTTTCCGTTCAAAGATAATCTTCCTTTTCCTTGAATTCCCTTACTATCTCTTGGTGAGCAGCTTCTGGTCGTAAACGTGGAGAAGAGGGACTCAGAGAACCGCAAAACCCAGAGAGGCCTTTAGCTACACAGCCACACACACACACACTGAAAACAAAGTCACTCACACATGCATTAGAGGTCAACCGATTAATCGGAATGGGCGATTAATTAGGGCTGATTTCAAGTTTTCATAACATTCGGATATCGGTATTTTTGGACACCGATTTGGCCGATTAATTAAAAAAAAATATATATATATGTGTGTGTGTTTTACACTGTTATTTAACTAGACAACTAGACAAGAACACATTCTTATTTTCACGGCCTAGGATGGTGGGTTAACTGCCTTGTTCAGGGGCAGAACAACAGATTTTTACCTTGTCATCTCTGGGATACAATCTTGCAACCTTACAGTTAACTAGTCCAACGCTCTAACCACCTGCCTCTCATTGCACTCCACGAGGAGACTACCTTTTACGCGAATGCAGTAAGAAGCCAAGGTAAGTTGCTAGCTAGCATAAACTTGTCTTATAAAAAACAATCAATCAATCATAATCACTAGTTAACTACACATGGTTGATGATATTACTAGTTTAACTAGCGTGTCCTGCGTTGCATATCATCAATGCGGTGCGCATTTGCGGAAAAAGGACTGTCGTTGCTCCAACGTGTACCTACCCATAAACATTAATGCCTTTTGTAAAATCAATACACAGAAGTATATATTTTTAAACCTGCATATTTAGCTAAAAGAACTCCAGGTTAGCAGGCAATATTAAACAGGTTAAATTGTGTCACTTTCTTGAGTTCATTGCATGCAGAGTTAGGACATATGCGACAATAATAAACATTTTGTTTTCGAAATTATAGTTTCTGCATTCGACCATATTAATGACCAAAGGCTCGTATTTCTGTGTGTTATTATGTTATAATTAAGTCTATGATTTGATATTTGATAGAGCAGTCTGACTGAGCGATGCTTCAAGCATTGAGCTGTTTATGACTTCAAGCCTATCAACTCCCGAGATTAGGCTGGTGTAACCGATGTGAAATGGCTAGCTAGTTAGCGGGGTGCGCGCTAATAACGATTCAAACGTCACTCGCTCTGACACTTGGAGTAGTTGTTCCCCTTGCTCTGCAAGGGCCACGTATTTTGTGGAGCGATGGGTAACGATGCTTCGAGGGTGGCTGTTGCCGATGTGTTCCTCGTTCGAGCCCAGGTAGGAGCGAGGAGAGGGACGGAAGCTGGTATAGAGAGAAATAGTCCTATAAATACTATATTAACTGCAACCTAAAACCTCTTACCTTGGAATATTGAAGTCTCATGTTAAAAGGAACCACTAGCTTTCATATTTTCTCATGTTCTGACAAGGAACTTAAACGTTAGCTTTTTTACATGGCACATATTGCACTTTTACTTTCTTCTCCAACACTTTGTTTTTGCATTATTTAAACCAAATTGAACATGTTTCATTATTTATTTGAGGCTAAATGGATTTTTATTAATGTATTATATTAAGTTAAAATAAGTGTTCATTCAGTATTGTTGTAATTGTCATTATTACAAATACATTTAAAAAATCGGCCCGATTGATCGGTATTGGCGGTTTTTGGTCCTCCAATAATCGGTATCGGCGTTGAAAAATCATAATCGGTCGACCTCTAACACACACACACACACACACACACATGCACACTGAAGAAGGAGTCACAAATCAAAACTAACGACCAGCATAATAACTCTATACGGCTGCCATAAGACAAAAATGAACGCTGACAGGTTTGTGACCCTTCAAATGGAGCCTGATGTCCAGTAACATACGCTAACAGGCTGAACTCGTCTAGAGACACACACACAGCCTGACGTCCAGTAATATAAGCTAATATAACAGGCTGAGCTCATTGGTTCTGTGGGAGAGACTGAGAAAAGGCTGTGTTGGGTGTTTCTGGAGGGCGGGTAAGGACATTAAGATTAGGACATTAGCTGCTGTCATTAGCCAAACATAAATTATATAGTCAGACAGAAAAGGAAAAACTCAATGGCAGCGAATCAATATACATTGGGGCAAAAAAGTATTTAGTCAGCCACCAATTGTGCAAGTTCTCTCACTTAAAAAGATGAGAGAGGCCTGTAATTGTCATCATAGGCACACTTCAACTATGACAGACAAAATGAGAAAAAAAACAGAAAATCACATTGTAGGATTTTTCATGAATTTCTTTGCAAGTTATGGTAGAAAATAAGTATTTGGTCAATAACAAAAGTTTATCTCAATACTTTGTTATATGCCCTTTTTTGGCAATGACAGAGGTCAAACGTTTTCTGTAAGTCTTCACAAGGTTTTCACACACTGTTCCTGGTATTTTGGCCTATTCCTCCATGCAGATCTCCTCCAGAGCGAGCAGTGATGTTTTGGGGCTGTTGCTGGGCAACATGGACTTTCAACTCCCTCCAAAGATTTTATATGGGGTTGAGATCTGGAGACTGGCTAGGCCACCTCAGGACCTTGAAATGCTTCTTACGAAGCCACTCCTTCGTTGCCCGGGCGGTGTGTTTGGGATCATTGTCATGCTGAAAGACCCAGCCATGTTTCATCTTCAATGCCCTTGCTGATGGAAGGAGGTTTTCACTCAAAATCTCACAATACATGGCCCCATTCATTCTTTCCTTTACACGGATCAGTCGTCCTGGTCCCTTTGCAGAAAAACAGCCCGAAAGCATGATGTTTCCACCCCCATGCTTCACAGTAGGTATGGTGTTCCTTTTGCACACAATGTATATAGACTCTCTTTTTTTTCTACTGTGTTATTGACTTGTTAATTGTTTACTCCATGTGTAACTCTGTGTTGTCTGTTCACACTGCTATGCTTTATCTTGGCCAGGTCGCAGTTGCAAATGAGAACTTGTTCTCAACTAGCCTACCTGGTTAAATAAAGGTGAAATATATATATATTTTTTTTAAAGCAACTCAGCATTCTTTGTCCTCCAAACACGACGAGTTGAGTTTTTACCAAAAAGTTATATTTTGGTTTCATCTGACCATATGACATTCTCCCAATCTTCTTCTGGATCATCCAAATGCTCTCTAGCAAACTTCAGACGGGCCTGGACATGTACTGGCTTAAGCAGGGGGACACGTCTGGCACTACAGGATTTGAGTCCCTGGCGGTGTAGTGTGTTACTGATGGTAGGCTTTGTTACTTTGGTCCCAGCTCTCTGCAGGTCATTCACTCGGTCCCCCCGTGTGGTTCTGGGATTTTTTGCTCACCGTTCTTGTGATCATTTTGACCCCACGGGGTGAGATCTTGCGTGGAGCCCCAGATCGAGGGGGATTATCAGTGGTCTTGTATGTCTTCCATTTCCTAATAATTGCTCCCACAGTTGATTTCTTCAAACCAAGCTGCTTACCTATTGCAGATTCAGTCTTCCCAGCCTGGTGCAGGTCTACAATTTTGTTTCTGGTGTCCTTTGACAGCTCTTTGGTCTTGGCCACAGTGGAGTTTGGAGTGTGACTGTTTGAGGTTGTGTCTTTTATACTGATAACAAGTTCAAACAGGTGCCATTAATACAAGTAACGAGTGGAGGACAGAGGAGCCTCTTAAAGAAGAAGTTACAGGTCTGTGAGAGCCAGAAATCTTGCTTGTTTGTAGGTGACCAAATACTTATTTTCCACCATAATTTGCACAATTGGTGGCTGACTAAATACTTTTTTGCCCCACTGTAGCTCACTGGGTTTAGACAACTAGACTACTAATGTAGAACATGGGGCTGGTAGTGGTAACACCAGGGTTGTGAGTTAGATCATGGGCTGGTAGCGGTAACACCAGGGCTGTGGGTTAGATCATGGGGCTGGTAGCGGTAACACCAGGGTTGTGGGTTAGAACATGGGGCTGGTAGCGGTAACACCAGGGCTGTGGGTTAGATCATGGGGCTGGTAGTGTTAAATCATGGGGCTGGTAGTGGTAACACCAGGGTTGTGGGTTAGAACATGGGGCTGGTAGCGGTAACACCAGGGCTGTGGGTTAGACCATGGGGCTGGTAGTGTTAGATCATGGGGCTGGTAGTGGTAACACCAGGGTTGTGAGTTAGATCATTGGGCTGGTAGCGGTAACACCAGGGCTGTGGGTTAGATCATGGGGCTGGTAGTGTTAAATCATGGGGCTGGTAGTGGTAACACCAGGGTTGTAAGTTAGATCATTGGGCTGGTAGCGGTAACACCAGGGCTGTGGGTTAGACCATGGGGCTGGTAGTGTTAGATCATGGGGCTGGTAGTGGTAACACCAGGGTTGTGGGTTAGAACATGGGGCTGGTAGTGGTAACACCAGGGTTGTGGGTTAGATCATGGGGCTGGTAGTGATAACACCAGGGTTGTGGGTTAGAACATGGGGCTGGTAGTGGTAACACCAGGGTTGTGGGTTAGATCATGGGGCTGGTAGTTATAACACCAGGGTTGTGGGTTAGAACATGGGGCTGGTAGTGGTAACACCAGGGCTGTGGGTTAGACCATGGGGCTGGTAGTGTTAGATCATGGGGCTGGTAGTGGTAACACCAGGGTTGTGGGTTAGAACATGGGGCTGGTAGTGGTAACACCAGGGCTGTGGGTTAGAACATGGGGCTGGTACCGGTAACACCAGGGCTGTGGATTAGACCATGGGGCTGGTAGTGTTAGATCATGGGGCTGGTAGTGGTAACACCAGGGTTGTGGGTTAGAACATGGGGCTGGTAGTGATAACACCAGCGTTTTGGGTTAGAACATGGGGCTGGTAGTGGTAACACCAGGGTTGTGGGTTAGATCATGGGGCTGGTAGTGGTAACACCAGGGCTGTGGGTTAGAACATGGGGCTGGTAGCGGTAACACCAGGGCTGTGGGTTAGACCATGGGGCTGGTAGTGTTAGATCATGGGGCTGGTAGTGGTAACACCAGGGTTGTGGGTTAGATCATGGGGCTGGTAGTGGTAACACCAGGGTTGTGGGTTAGAACATGGGGCTGGTAGTGGTAACACCAGGGTTGTGGGTTAGATCCCCACTGGGGCCACACAGACTGTTTAGTATGTGTCGCTGTTCACGCATCCTCCAGAACAGGAGAAATTCTACACAGAACCGAGACCGTACTGCTTTAAGTTGCACATTTCTACATATCAAAAACTCAAATTAACTCAACTATTAAAGCTGTAAAAGCTAAATTACCAATATATTGTCAGACCCGATTGACTTTGTCCACATTCTCGAAGGCGCTAACGAGGTCATAGGCCAGGCAGGAAAGCAGGTTGATGACGAACACCCACCACACACACACACACAGTACTGACCTCGTCCACATTCTCGAAGGCGTTGATGACGTCGTAAGGCAGGCAGGAGAGCAGGTTGATGACGAACACCCACCACACACACACACACACAGTACTGACCTCGTCCACATTCTCGAAGGCGTTGATGACGTCGTAAGGCAGGCAGGAGAGCAGGTCGATGACGAACCAGGTCTTCAGGTAGTTCATCCTGATGAGCTTGGGGTCAGAGATGACCTCTCCGGCCGGGCCCACGAAGGTAGTGTGGAAGTTGAGTACAATGTCCACCAGGAAGATTACGTCTACGATGCTGTCCACCACCAGCCACGTCACATTGTTCTGCTTGGTCTGATAGTACAGAGGTAGAGTAGAGAATCTTTGTTATAGTAGAGGAGAGAATATTTATAGAGCAGTATAGTAGAGAATCTGTGTTATTCCCGAATGGCAATTTGCTTTAGCGCAGAGAATCTATATTACCTCCCCAAGATTATTAGCGTACATTTATTTTTTTATGCATCCTTGAGGACAGGAGAGGATCTATATTATTGTAAATTGGAGACTCTTTGTTAGACCATAGAGATATAGGTCCCACTTTAAACAAAGTACAACATATAAAGGCTTTATAAAGCATACATAAAGCCTTCATAATCACTACATAAATGCTTCACAAAACATCTATATGAGTATGTCATACTGTGTATAAAAGGGTGACATAACCATTCCCACTGAAGAGTGAATAATCAAATGTGACACAAAACACTTTCTATGTTTATACACCATTTATAGAGTCATGACATAAGCTTATAGATGATTTGTGAAGCCTTTATGTAGTGCTTATGAATCATTTATGTATGCAAAATAAAGCCTTTACAAGTTGTACTTCGTTTAAAGTGGGACCGAGATATATAACACAAAATAGAGTGGTTGATGTCACACACCTGCATAGCTCTAGACAGAATATGCTGATAATGGCAGCCATCTTGGTCAGGGATAAAGTATATGTCATTATATGGTTCAGACCTTGAAGGAGACGTTGTAAGGAACCATAATGGCCGTGTAGAAGGTGAGGATGAGGATGACCCAGTCCCATGTGGTCTTGAAGGCGCAGTAGTGGAGGATGATGTGGGGCGGCGTCTTGGGCGTCTCCTGCTTGTACTGGGGGAGGATGTCTGAGCCCAGCTGGAGGACCTGCAGATTGTATATCTTTTATGAGTTTGATGGAATAAAATCAAAGAAGGGTTTGGGGTAAACCAAGAGGTTACAGTTCACTGTAACACACACAGTGAAATGAGATTGCCACCAGCAGTACTGCATGCATATATTGAGATGAGCGAAGATGCAAGGCACACGGTATCTGCGCCTGTGCACAGGTTCACTTCATGCTGTTAAAGCGGAGTAGCCAAGGGCCCAAAACAGAGAAGTTGAGCCTTGTGCTTCAACGCTCTTAGTTGTTGCAGAAATTGGCCCACTATGCTGTTTACTTTCTGCATCTATGTTATATCGCTGAGTCTACCTTTAAAGGTTGCTTAGATATTGTTACATCCATATATGGTGTGTGTGTGTGCATCTATGTGTTTGTAAAGGAGTGTGTGTGTTATCATTTTGTGCATCTCTATAATCACAAAAAAGGACAGAGACAAATGGATTCACAGCACTGGCGCACATGCCTCCACCGTAACCAAATGGAATGACAATGGTGTGTGTCATTCCACACACTCACACACACACACACACACACACACGCCCTAGCTTTATCAGTGTAGTTATAAACACGTACAATAGACATAAATATTAGCGTACCTCAGCTAGGCGGGAGTGCTTGTGAACGTTCTCTCCCTTGTGTACAGTAGGCTGTAGCTGCTGTAACACCCCTCTACTGCTGGTCAGAGCACGAGTTAGCCGGGCAAACTTCCCCCAACCTGAGAGCACAAGGCAAAAAAAGGGATTTGGGATTAGTACAAATAATGTACTAAAGGTAGACCAAGATTGAACTTATTAACTAACCAGAGTGTTATTATTAATAATGACGTGTTTAGATTAAAAGCAGCACCCTGATGAGGGCTTTAGACAAAACACATCAGGGTTATTATAATACTTTATTGTAAAAAGTAGTTAGGACTCATCTGTAGGGGACTATCCAAGGGGACTATCCAAGTAAATGTGACCACGTCCTTTGTTGCCACTTACAAACTCTGTCACTCACCTTTTGAAGTTTCATCTTCTATTGGTTGTTTAAAGGCTGTGATGTCACTGAAGGTGCACAGAAACAGCACCACTTTTTCCTGTTCGTTTCGGATAGGGGCTATCTTGACAAAGAACCATACCGGCGTTCCTGAGATGAGAGAACATACATTATTATAGGGGAATACAGCTGTCAACAGAAACGTGTTTATTAAAAAAGCACATGGTTAAAACTGGGCTCAAAGACCCAGCTCCCTGCTGGCGGCACGGGGAGGTATGACTGGGCCCTTATTCATAAAGCATGTCAGAGTAGGAGTGTTAATCTAGGATCAGGTCTCCACTGATTCATTATGACCTACAAGGCAACACTGATCCTAGATCAGCACTCCTACTATGAGACGCTTAATGCTACGGCCCATGATCTACAGGGTTAGTACTCTCCCAATTAGCGATGGAACAGCATTGTACATATTCATCAAAAAATGCCAGAATACATTAGCGTGACAAGAGGCTGTTTTTTATGTTAACTTGGTACTTACTGTTTTTTTTATACATTAGTATTTCAAATGAGTTCATCTCGTAGTTTTCAAACGTTAGCCGTACTTTCTCGCTAGTATCCTTGTCTGTGAGCTCCCCGTACATGAAGCTAGAAACACAAAAGGAAAACAACACTATTCATTTTTAATGTCCCCCAGAAGCATTCAAAGACAAGAGCATAGACATGTTAGAATGCTGCAACGAAGTAAAATTAGTCTCTTGAAATGCCTTATTGAGGAGGTCAGAGGTGTGTTTAACATGTTTATCATGTTTTTTATGATTTCAGATCACTGCATTGTTTGCACAATCTTCTTTATCTGTTTCACTTACAGTACCAGTCAAAAGTTTGGACACACCTACTCATTCAAGGGTTTTTCTTTATTTTTACTATTTCGTAGAATAATAGTGAACACATCAAAACTATGAAATAACACATATGGAATCATGTAGTAACCAAAAAAGTGTTAAACAAATTAAAACATATTTTAGATTCTTCAAAGTAGCCACTATTTGCTTTGATGACAACTTTGCACACTCTTGGCATTCTCTCAATCAGCTTCATGAGGAATGCTTTCCCAACAGTCTTGAAGGAGTTCCCACATATGCTGAACACTTGTTGACTGCTTTTCCTTCTCTCTGCGGTCCAACTCATTCCAAACCATCTCAATTGGGTTGAGGTCAGGTGACTGTGGAGGCCAGGTCATCTGATGCAGCACTCCGTCACTCTCCTTGGTCAAATAGCCCTTACACAGCCTGGAGGTGTGTTATGGGTCATTGTCCTGTTGAAAAACAAATGATAGTCTCACTAAGCACAAACCAGATGGGATGGCATATTGCTGCAGAATGCTGTGGTAGCCATGCTGGTTAAGTGTGCCTTGAATTCGAAATAAATCACAGACATTGTCACCAGCAAAGCACCCACACACCATCACATTTCCTCCTCCATGCTTCACGGTGGGAACCACACATGTGGAGATCATCCGGTCACCTACTCTGCGTCTCACAAAGACACGGTGGCTGCAACCAAAAATCTCAAATTTGGACTCATCAGACCAAAGGACAGATTTTCACCGGTCCAATGTCCATTGCTCGTGTTTCTTGGCCCAAGCAAGTCTCTTCGCCTTATTGGTGTCCTTTAGTAGTGGTTTCTTTCAGCAATTCGACCATGAAGGCCTGATTCACGCAGTCTCCTCTGAACAGCTGATGTTGAGATGTGTCTGTTACTTGAACTCTGTGAAACATTTATTTGGGCTGTAATCTGAGGTGCAGTTATCTCTAATGAATTTATCCTCTGCAGCAGAGGTAACTCTGGGTCTTCCTTTCCTGTGGCGGTCCTCATGAGAGCCAGTTTCATCATAGCGCTTGATGGTTTTTGCGACTGCACTTGAAGAAACCTTCAAAGTTCTTGAAATGTTCCAGATTGACTGACATTCATATCTTAAAGTAATGATGGACTGTTGTTTCTCTTTTCTTATTTGAGCTGTTCTTGCCATAATATGGAATTGGTATTTTACCATATAGGGCTATCTTCTGTATACCACCCCTACCTTGTCACAACACAACACAACTGATTGGTTCAAATGCATTAAGAAGGAAAGAAATCCACAAATGAACTTTTAACAAGGTACACCTGTTAATTGAAGTGCATTCCAGGTGACTACCTCATGAAGCTGGTTGAAAGAATGCCAAGAGTGTGTATACTTCATAGTGTTGACGTCTTCACTATTATTCTACAATGTAGAAAATAGTACAAATAAAGAAAAACCCTGCAATAAGTAGGTGTGTCCAAACATTTGACTGGTACTGTACATGTTTCAAGCAGACCACCATAGTCCTTGTGCCCAAGAATACCAAGGTAACCTGCCTAAATGACTACTGACCTGAAGCACTATTGCACTCAACACTGCAATTTCCCACCTGGACAAAAGGAACACATATGTAAGAATGCTGGTCATTGACTACAGCTCAGCATTCAACACCATAGTGCCCTCAAAGCTCATCACTAAGCTAAGGACCCTGGAACTAAACAACTCCCTCTGCAACTGAATCCTGGACTTCCTGACGGGCCGCCCCCAGGTGGAAAGGGTAGGCAACAACACAACTGCCACGATGATACTCAACACAGTGCTTTAGTCTCTTCCTGTTACTCCCTGTTCACCGATTACTGAGTGGCCAAGCACGACTCCCACACCATCATTAAGTTTGCAGACAACACAACCGTGGTCGGCCTGATCACCGCCAACGATGAGACAGCCTATTGGGAGTTAGTCAGAGACCTGGCAGTGTGGTGCCAGGATAACAACCTCTCCCTCAGTGTGATCAAGACAAAGGAGATGATCGTGGACTACAGGAAAAGGAGGGACAAGCACCCCCCCCCCCGACAGGTCTGTAGAGGAGCAGGTTGAGAGCTTCAAGTTCCTTGTTGTCCACATCACCAACAAACTATCATGGTCCAAACACACCAAGACAGTCGTGAAGAGGGCATGACAACGTCTATTCCCCCTCAGGAGTGTACGGCCCAGTTCATCAGTAGGGCCAAGCTTTATACCATCAATGACCTCTATACAAGGCGGTGTCAGAGGAAGGCCCTAAAAATTGCCAAAGACCCCAGCCACCCTAGTCATAGACTGTTCTCTCTGCTACCGCACGGCAAGCGGTACCGGGGGCGCCAAGTCTAGGTCCAAAAGGCTTCTTAACAGCTTCTACCCCCAAGCCATTTACACTGCTGCTATCCACTGTTTATTGTCTATGTACAGTCATTTTACCCATACATACATGTACATATTACTTCAATTACCTTGACTAACCTGTTTTTATTTGATTTAAATCTTTATTTAACTGACTAACCTGTACCCCCGGCACATTGACTCGGTACCGGTACCTCCTGTATATAACCTCGTTATTGTTCTTTAATTGTTGCTCTTTTATTTGATTTGATTTAGTAAATATTTTGCTTAAAACTGCATTGTTGGTTAAGGGTTTGTTAATAAGCATTTCATGGTAAGGTCTACAGGTGTCGTATTAGGCGAATGTGACAAATACAATTAGATTTGATTTTGTTGGCACAAAGTTCCATTTTAATGATCTGATAGTAAAAATATCCATCTTCAAGATACAGTAAACATGTAGCACACACACACACTCTGGTTTAAAACACTCTGGTCTCACACCACTGATTGCAACCATTGCAGCCATTTCAAAAATAGCTCTGTGGAGTTGTTAGCTTTGAACAACATGGTAATTCTAATGAGACTGTATCTTGGGGCCTGCTCGCATGGATCAAGGTGCAACGGCTCCCAAAGACTGTTGGCTTCATCTGACAGCACTCCTGACAGGAACATATCTCAACACACCATGTGCCTGCAGACTGGATTGTCTTCATTAGGGCACACAGTAGCATAACGTTTATGCAACAGAAAATGAACAAAAGTGTTTCTTATTGGACAATAGCTGCTATGATGCGACATCTCCTTAAGACTGTTGGCTTCATTCTGACAGGAACATGTCGACACATCACGTGCCAGCATGGACAGATTTAGCAGATTCAGACTGAGGTTCCGAGCTGGAACAGTAAACAACAAGTGGTTACCATAAGGTTCCAGAATTGTTGTGTCTGATTCACACTATAGGGCCGACCCAAACCACACTGTGCTGACTCAGATGATTTATTTTTACGTTGTCCTTTCCAACGCAGTTCCAGCAACTACTTAGAAACTCTGTAACCAGGCCAGCCCAGTACACCTTGCTTTGGTCCAGCTTGGGTCAATAGTGTGAAAAGGGTATTGGTGGCAAGTTATCAGTTGTTTTTGTATGCAAGATGTTCTTAATGTTCTCAGAACTTCAGTTTGAACTTAAAGAAGGGAGTATGGTACCTTAAATGTGAAAAGGAAAACAATAACTGCCTCCCAGCGATGATCAAATGAGGAAAAAGGGCTCGAAAACACCCACAATGTTTCACACAACAACAAGTAATCCAGCTGAGCATGCAGAGCTCGCCAACATTGAACAAAGTCACTTTTGGAGAGTCTGAAGAGTGATTTCAGTCTGTTTGATTCTTAATAGGGGTTTATTTCTTCTTGCTTGCTGGCTGGGATAAAAACAGTGGCATTAGCTGTAAAGTATGGCCTTTGGTTTGGCAGGGAAAGGTGATTCTTTTGTTTTCCTCAATTTTTCTTTTCAATGTCATTTTATAATGCTGGTGGGATGAAAAAAGGAATCTGGTGATTTCATCTACAGTATCTGAAAATAAGTATGCTAACAGGAAATATGGAGTAAAATGAGCTGAAGAAGACAACCAAGAACCACAACAACACCCCAGTGTTCATTGTTGCTGTTCAATAAATTAGATAAAAAGAGATGGAAGGCAGTGTGCTGCTCTTCTACCTGCATGTGCTGCTCTTCTGCATGACTTCCGCCCTGTGGTACCCCGACAGCTTGCAGAAGCCATCGTTGCTGTAGACGATGGGCCAGTCCACGATCTGAGCATTCCCAAGGACAAAATTGGTATCTGTCAAAGATGAGGGGGAACAGAGAAGGAGGTAAGGCTCACTCGTTGGTGATTGGTCACAGTTATCTACAACACATTACGCTGGATGGGGATAACAGTGGAGCGGGATTGGGATAAATTGCATTTCAGTACACTTATGATTAGCAATTGAACTCAAATTCAAATAAACAATTTGGAAAGAAAATCCAAATACATTAATTAAATAAAAAACTGAAGTGAAATGGTGTTGACACCAACCCTGGGTCGACATCGACAGGCGTCAGCACAGTCATATCGCACGATGGAAGCCACTGCAGTACAGTGTGAAAACAGGGCAGCAGAATAATCCTTCACATACGGGCACTGTACTCAGTCTCAGACCATCCTTACCATTAATGCTGAGTAAGTAAGCACTGCATGTGGGAAGGGTTAGTTTCTGTTAGGCTTGAAGGGGTATACATAAGTCATAATGCCTAAGTAAGCTGGACATAATGCCTACGTAAGCATTGCATGACACCTCTGGCTTTATTTTGACAGCACAAAAATGTGAAGCTTGTGTTAAAAGAGATGTGTCACTCCCAACACTGGCGACAATAACATCTATTTCAAAACCACTCATTGTACCTATGAAAAAGTAGAGATAATCCACGCAGGGGTTTAAATCAAACCGTGTTGATTTGGTTTGAAATAGATAGCTATCCTGCTGAGTATTTAAAGTGATACCATTTTTAGCACTGTCAAAATCTCACTTCACATGTTCTTTGTATACATGTACAATTGATGATTTCTCACAGTGAACATTACTTTAACCCTCTGTAAGAAACTAAACGTACACATGAAAAGGTTGACAAATACTACCAGCTGATTATAAAATAGAATGATTTGTTGTTTCTTTCCCATGTGTAATGTAATACCCCTTCAGATATAGGACTACAGCTATTCGTTCGTATACAGAACGGCATAGAAACGTCTGTCTGTCACCAGCCACAGACTCACTGAAGCTTACTACAGTGCGCTGCTATGCTGACGATAGTGTTTCTATGCAGCTACATAGCACATGTATTATATCACATTTGTATGAATTATTGCTTTTGGGAAGAGAGGAAAGCCAGCTCTGTCAAAATACAACAATACATGACTCAATGTGACGAGGATCAAATTGGTTTTTTGATCCGTTCACAAATGATTGACATAGTCAGGCAGCTACAGAGCGAGGAAAGCACCTATAGGTTCAACCATAATGTATTAAATAACTAATGAGTCAACTTAAATTCACAGAGGAATGGCTATACTCCACAGATATGTGGTTTAATTGCTGTGTTCCACCAATTGTTTATGGAAGAGAAGATACAGTGGCAATTCCAAGGATATTTATGACAAAGGATTATAGAAAACTCCCAAATCTTAGGGACAAAATCCTGATTTAAACTATCGCTGACTTCAGCACACAAAGAAAGAAAAACATCAAAGTCCAAGCCACACATTCACACCACTGTGCAGTAGTTACATCCCTGTCTCTATAGGAGTTGGGTGTAATAACTATGAATAAACTGCATTTTTAGGTCATTCAGCAGATCCGCTGATCCAAAGTGACTTATTGGTGCAATTAGGGTTAAGCACCTTGCTCATAGGACAAGACAGATGTTTCACCTAGTCGGCTCGGGGTATAGAGCCAGCGACCTTTTGGTTACAGACTCAATGCTCTTAACTGCTAGGCTACCTGACGCCTCACTGCACTGCCAATGATCTCTGTTCACAGGAAACTCTTAGCTTCACTCCAATCCTCTGAAGTAACACACACACACACACAGGCGTGTGCATATGCACACGATCTCTCTCTCACACACACTTAGAATCCAGGGAAAGTGGGAATAGGAGAAGAATATTGTAGCTGTTTATGTGGAGCCTCAAGAGTTACACAGACATAAATATTTCATACCATAAAATATTTAAAAGACATGCTACATGCTTCAGTTCTGTCTCCTGGTCTCTAACTCTCTGGAGGCTTCTGGCCTGTTGGCTATGAGATTAGGGGAATGACCGTCTCTCACACACAGAATATAGATTTGATTTATTTTTTATAAATGGTTTCCTCCTACTATTTCGCAGTGGTTGGTTCCAGCTCCCACTATTGCACACACAATATGTTGTTCACATTGTTGTTAGAAGAAAAGCATGATTGAATCTGCCAGTACATAAAGTCAACCTGGCATTATGAAAGACATGCGTGCTGCAGCAGCAGTAGAGTACTAAATAATAAAGTATGTTCCATCTGTGGTGTCAAAATGTCACTTGTCATCAACATGGAATGGGAACAAAACACAAAAACTACCCAACAATAAAAAAAATACAAACTACACACACTATCCTACCAAACTACATTCACCAAGCTAAATGAAGACAACTAGTAACATTACTGACACAAACACAGTACTATGAAGTAGAACGTTCCATGCCAACATTTGTTATTTTACAATGGTTTTCAAAACAACAGTAGGATGCCATCACTGATGGGTAGCTAAGCATCATTCATCTATGTCCCAATGAAGAACAAGTGTCCTAGGGATTGAATTACCAGTAACAAACAGTTACTACCCAGCTAATGCAGAATATTTTCCTAAACTTTAGCTGGGTAGTGTCTGTGAACCCAAATGAATAGAAGTTAATGTTAAATGAAAAGAGAACAGGTGGGGGGGGGTATAGGCATCCACCCCCAGGCCAGGATTTTAGACTGATGTCATAGACTTGAATTATTTTACTTTGTAAATTAACAGCAATTGGTACAGAACAACAAACATAGTGCAAAAAGTTAGAGAGTGAGATTAGGGGGAAAAACATGAGCAGCACTCCAAAACATGGTTTGTTTATACCTGTCTGTCTATGTGAAATGTCCATACTGAAAAGTTAAAAAGAAAAATGGTTAAAGTGACAGTGACAAATGTATTTCATACAAACGGTTTTTATTTGAGTTATTTTTTAATACTATTTCACAACCAACATTTCACCTGGACATATTGCCTTACACACGTTATTTGAGCTTTTTAACTAAAAGTAGTTTTGTGTAACTTTGCAAAATCACAATGAACCGACAGGGCAAACAACTTTTAAATGCAATGTAGTACTCCATTATTCTAATTTATGAAGTCTATGAAATAAAATGTATTCGGGGTATTTTATCTTTACTTCATTATGGGGCGACTAGCGAGAAACAGCGAGGCTATTTTTAAACTGCATAATTTCCCAAATTGTGCGTCACTGCTGATTCCATGTGCACATGAGATACAATGGCATGCGACTTTCTGTGAATGGGATGTGCCCAAAGCCTGACTGTAAACCAGAGATGTGCCAGACAAATAGCCTAGTGGTAACCTATCCATGTTGTTCAATTAATAAGTTCAGACTACCATACAAACTTTATTAAACATTGACGTTTGAAAATAGGCTACAAATAATTCGTAGGAGATGGAAATTGTTTTATGATTATTCTTAAGTTCAGACGATGTTAATTGAGAAAGATCTCCCAGTTTCTCGACCCTCGACATTATGCGTTTTAACATGCCAAGGGGTAGGCTTCATCGATGATTTTAACACCCCAACATGTTTTTTGGTGGGCTACTCCATCCTCAAGTGAATTATCATAGGCATTAGCGCATCTCATGTGAGCAAGATCCTTACCGTTAGATCGTCTGACAATATTTTCTAAAAAAGTGTTTTGAGGGGCTACAAGTCCTCTCCTTCCTCCGGCCATCCTCGCTCGTCATTCAGTCGTCCGTGTGTGGGAGCGATCGGTGGGGCTGGATACTACCCGCAAAACGACAAGTCCAGATGGCTGTCTTCATGGTCCCTTTTATCTGTACTGAGAAAGTGAGCTTTAGGTAAAGGGATCGTCTAGCTGCTACTGCTACAAAGACTTATCGCAGTCGATGGCTGCGCACCCCTGCACACGAGAAAGCGTGTGCGAAGCCGAATGAAGCGCTTATACAGCTAGTCGCGACTCGCATCTGGGGAACTCTCCTCTGCGCTTGCTAGAGCGCGCTTGACTGGTGGTACCCCAAAACTGGTGGTTACTCATTCAAACTTCTAACGCCATCTGCCGGTGATATACGGTATAGTTTTGCGGTGGGACAACTCGGTAATGAGACGCTTCAGGAGGGCGGACATGTGGTTGAGAGGCAAGGGTCCCAGAGGGGTTAAGAGTCTATGACTCACTAATGTATGCACAATACCGTTTGTCATGTTGTATAAAGCAAATCACTGGTTGTTTTCAAATATGAGCTTGCTTTATAAAGATATAATTACCAACGCTCCATAGTTCATATACATTACATACATTAAGACACACAGGAGTCAAATGGCAGCCCCATCTCCATCTCCCCACACAAAGTCAATACTTCCTCCTCATTAACTTGACCATGTCTTGGTCGTGTTGAGGTGACTTAGATGATCTGCAACATACTTATGTTCTGGAAACTTTTGAAACTTGGTCTCCTTAATTTTGAGCCAGTTCTGTGCTCGGCGCTCAGCGGCGTGTCCTCTCTCCTGCTCTGTGGTCATGTACGGTCGGGAGATCCAGTACTCGTTCTCCGCCTCGCGCTCCAGGTGCACCAGCATGTTGCGTTTCATCTGCCAGGTGATGGCACGCGGCCGGCGGTACTTCCCGATCCACTGCTTGCCAGAGATGCCTTTCCTCAGCAGGGTCATGGTGAGGAACATGGTGAAGGATGTGGGTTCTTCTCAGCAAGTCCTGGATTTATAGGTTACATCATGACAGAAAAAACATTAGGGTATTGGCTCCCACGAACAGGAACATTGGTGTTATCAGAGAGCAAGAGGCAAAGCAATAGGTTTTTACTGCACCCAAAAAAATCTGTCCACAAAAAATAAGGCCACGAAGTGAAGACTTTTTGTTTGGAGGATAATGAGTGTCGAATTTGGTCAACAAAAAAATGTTGTTGCTAATGTGCTATGTGAAGCTTATTTGATCTAATATATGTTTCATAATGGTTAGGTAGTTATGAATGCACTGATATAAGTGGACACACGTGGCATTTCGGCAAAAAAAAAAATGTTTTGTGACTTTATATCGGAGTCGGAGAGATAGAGGACTCATCATGGTTATAACCTGTTTTAAAAGGGACAGTGAGGGCTGCCACCATTTTAAAAGTAGTCAACAGGTGGGGAGATTCCTATGAGTTGGTAGCGATCAGACAATGAAGAAGAAAATGTACTACTTTAAAAACAGAGATAGCCTCAATGATGCTGCCCATACTGTCACAGACAGTTTAATAGTACAGATACAAAGAAGAGTCCTCTATCTTTATGGCCCGCTGTTCATACGCTGATCTGCCCTCTTATTGGCTAGAATGATTACATCTAATCTCACCTAGTCTCGCCTGCCTTCCATATTTGAAGACCTGTATTTCCATTGTTTGCCAGAAGACACCGACCCTACCATTATGCTTGTTTACACTGACTTGCACTGGGGTCGCACCGCAACCATCGTTACATTAAGACACCGTGGAGGTGGCGCGAGATATGGGTCAGAAAACGTACCTCAACGCAGGGATTTATCCACATTGCTCCATAGAGAAGATTGAAATACTGCTAGTTTTCACAGAAAACTGCCACAGCAGCCATTATGGAATGGCACATTGCTTGGAACAACAAATTAGCTGATTGGCTGACACTGCCATTTCAGAATGGCTGTAGGCCTACTGCTACCTAGCATAAGGTCGAAAAGGGACTTTTTCTGGAAAAAGTAGCAGTACTTCAATTGTCTCAATGAAGTGGATAAAGGTACAATTGAGTAGTTCGAGTGGCATATCTCATCCCTGCATTGAGGTACAATTTCCGACACATTTCTCGAGCCGGATCCACCTGTATTAATGTAACCATGATTGTGTTCCGGACCCCAGTGCAGCTCAGCATAAACATGCTTAACGTCATGTATCTTCTGCCAATTCCATTGTCCAATCAACTATTTTGTCAATATAATAGACAATCTTTGGTGTTAGTGGTAAAACATAACAATGGAGGTCATTTCATCATTGCGTTAAAGCAAAGTTACTCTAACATTATTGTTGAGAGATATGGGTATATTAATGGAATTCAAAGATGATGAAATATAGCTAGCTAGCTATATAACTAATAAAAATACAAATTGTCAAAAGACATTTCATCTAACGTTAGAGGATCATGCACAGAAGTTGGAGCATGAACAAAAATTCTGGAAAATACCACATTTTATGGACATATTGCCTATTCCATTTTCAGACTAATCCAAGTCATCAGGGCGGGAATATAACATGAGCAACACCAATAATGTAAGCCTATTAAATCATTGAAACTACAAACGTGTGTAACGTTAACCACCTGTTTATCAAAGTGGGCATGGTGGATGCATGTTAGTAATAGCTAGAGCCACTGCTACTAGCACATAGTTTAAATATTTGCTACTGCTATAGTATATACTACTAGCTATTTGATAGCTAGCTAACGTTACAAACGCTTTATGCATGAATTGACTAGTAAATTGGTCCTCGCTCTATTTCATTCGAATTACCTGTTAGTTACGAGTTAACTTGTTGTAAAAATTCAGCTTTATTGACGTTGTCTTCACGTACCATGCTAATTCTTGCATGTGACCCCAGCCAGGCTCAGAGACATCTTCTTATTTAAATTTGTATCGGCGGATCGCAACCAACTGAAAGGAGCGTACACCGCCACCTAGAGTACTGGAGTGTGAGGCATGTCACGGTTCCTATCTTCTTCCTTGATGAGGTTTAATGGCGGTTGGCATCCAATAAATGTTGCATTACCGTTACCTACTAGACTGAAGTATAACTCCCTACTCATTCAAGGGGTTTTCTTAATGATGACTATTTTCTACCTTGTAGAATAATAGTGAAGACATTAAAACTATGAAATAACACATATGGAATCATGTAGTAACCACAGAAGTGTTAAACAAATATATTGTATATTTGAGATTCTTAAAAGCAGCCACCTTTTGCCTTGATGACAATTTTGCACACTCTTGACATTCTCTCAACCAACCAACCAATCAATCAATGACATCTATTTATAAAACTCTTTTTACATCAGCAGATGTCATAAAGTGCTAGACAGAAACCCAGCCTAAATCAGGAAGCAATGCAGATGTAGGAGCATGGTGGCTAAGAAAAACTCCCTAGAAAGGCAGGAACCTAGAAAGAAACCTAGAGAGGAACCAGGCTCTGAGAGGTGGCCAGTCCTCTTCTGGCTGTGCCGGGTGGATATTATAAGAGTGCATGGCCATTTAAGGCCAGATTTTTCTTCAAGACGTTCAAACATTCATAGATGACCAGCAGCTTCATGAGGTAGTCACCTGGAATGCATTTCAGTTAACATTACAGGTGTGCCTTGTTAAAAGTTAATGTGTGGAATTTCTTTCCTTCTTAATGCATTTGAGACAATCAGTTGTGTTGTGACAAGTCCATATTATGGCAAGAACAGCTCCAATAAGCAAAGAGAAATGACAGTCCATCATTAAGACATGAAGGTCAGTCAATATGGAACAGTTCAAGAACTTTGAAAGTTTCTTCAAGTGCAGTCACAAAATCTATCGAGCACTATGATGAAACTGGCTCTCATGAGGACCGCCACAGGAAAGGAAGACCCAGAGGTACCTTTGCTGCAGAGGATAAGTTCATTATTTACCAGCCTCAGAAATTGCAGCCCAAATAGAGTTTAAGAAACAGACACATCTCAACATCAACTGTTCAGAAGAGACTGTGTGAACTCTTAATACTGTTGAAAAGCATTCCAGGTGAAGCTGGTTGAGAGAAGGTCAAGAGTGTGCAAAGCTGTCATCAAGGCAAAGGGTGGCTACTTTGAAAAATTTTAAGTGTAAAAGATATTTAGATTTGTTTAACACTTTTTTGGTTACTACATGATTCCATGAATGTTATTTCATAGTTTGATGTCATCATTAGCATTCTATAATGTAGACAATAGTAAAAATAAAGAAAAGCCCTTGAATGAGTACGTTTGTCCAAACTTTTGACTGGTACTTGTATATCATTTGTTGGCCTATCCCTCTATATTGGTACAAATCTACTACTCACACCACTCCTCTCAGGATCCCTCCCCCTTGACCCATCTTCCTCCATTTTCTTCACTGCCACAGTGTAACAGTATAACTTTAAACCGTCCCCTCGCCCATACCCGGGCGCGGACCAGGGACCCTCTGCACACATCAACAACAGTCACCCACGAAGCATCGTTACCCATCGCTCCACAAAAGCCCCGGCCCTTGCAGAGCAAGGGGAACCACTACTTCAAGGTCTCAGAGCAAGTGACTTCACCGATTGAAACGCTATTTAGCGCACACTATTCCACCGCTAACTAAGCTAGCCGTTACACTCACCCGCCTTTTGACCTCCTTTTCCGCAGCAACCAGTGATCCGGGTCAACAGCATCAATGTAACAGTATAACTTTAGACCGTCTCCTCGCACATACCCGGGCACGAACCAGGGACCCTCTGCACACATCAACAACAGTCACCCACGAAGCATCGTTACCCATCGCTCCACAAAAGCCACGGCCCTTGCAGATCATTCAAGATCTCAGAGCAAGTGATGTCACCGATTGAAACGCTATTTAGCACGCACTATTCTACCGCTAACTAAGCTAGCCGTTTCACATCCGTTACACTAGCATATGACAACTTCTTCACTACTCCAAGCCTGGATACCTCAATGTGCCTCTCTCGCACTGGATATTTCTGATCTGCAGCCACATGGGCACCCCTACAATTAACAAATATCACTACTTTCCCCAATACTACACATTCCTTTGTCTCGTGCCCTTCTGCACACTTCTCACACCTAGAGACCTCCCTCCTAGAAACCTCCCTCCTACACACTGCTGCTACATGCCCAAAAGCTTGACACCTATTACAATGTTGTTAGAGCCGATTTGGACATATTTGTATAAAAGCTTCTATCCCTGATGAACACAAAGCCAAGCAGATAAAATCACTGGACCTGGACAGAGAAAAGCTGTCTGTTGAAAGAGCACTTGGAATCCGATGGAACATTGAAAGTGATGTGTTTACCTTCTGAGTCACTGTCAAAAACATACCCCTTACAAGAAGAGGTATTCTCTAAACTGTCAGCTCTATTTATGATCCATTAGGTTTCCTCGCCCCATTCGTATTAAAGGCAAAGCAAATTCTTCAAGTGCTCTGCAAGCGAAAGTGTGGCTGGGACGAAGTCATCCATGAAGAACACTATTTCATGGAAGAGATGGCTCTCAGAGCTGGACCAGCTCTCCAGATTCCAGATAGACAGGTGTATGATGCCTGAGAACTTTGGTCAAGTCAAGACCGCACAGCTGCATCACTTCGGTGATGCAAGTGAACAAGGTTATGGCACGGAAAGCTACCTTAGGTTCACAAACGGTATGGAAAAGGTCCACATTGCATTCATACTGGGGAAATCAAGGGTGACTCCACTCAAGCAGATGACAATCCCCAGACTGGAACTTGCTGCAGCAACATTGGCAGTGCGAGTGGATAGGATGTTAAGGTTGGAGCTCCAGATTGAACTTGAGGAGTCAACTTTCTGGACAGACTGCCAGTCTGTGCTAAAATACATCCGCAATGATACCAAGAGATTCTATACCTTTGTAGGCTAATAGGGTTGCTATGATCCGTGACCTATCAAAAGCAAAACAGTGGAGGTATTTGAACACCAAGCACAACCCAGCCGATGATGCCTCAAGAAGATTACATGTTGAAACTTTCCTGAACTC
This sequence comes from Oncorhynchus gorbuscha, assembly GCF_021184085.1. Classification (NCBI taxonomy): domain Eukaryota; kingdom Metazoa; phylum Chordata; class Actinopteri; order Salmoniformes; family Salmonidae; genus Oncorhynchus; species Oncorhynchus gorbuscha. The sequence goes on along the minus strand of NC_060178.1, from coordinate 76,813,563 downwards.
AAAGAGATGGCGCAAAGGACCAGAATTCCTGGAGAAAACAGAAACTCAATGGCCGAAAGTCCCACAGGAGCTTGACTCCATCCCTCCGGATGATCCAGAGGTGAGAAAAGAATCGTAATCGTAAACAGTACAAGTGTGGAAGAAAAGAGTCCAACCAGCAAACTGACTGAGTATTATTCAACATGGAACAGCTTGAAGAAAGCAGTTGCCTGGATGCTGAAACCGAAGAGACTTCTTCTACAGTTAAGCCAGAAAAGGAAAATTGTCTCACACACTGATCCAAGATCAGATCAGAGTCTGACAAACTCACTGAAGGAACAAATTGACAAGTTCAAACTGACGTTTGGAAAAGAAAGTCTGTCTGTGGAGGACCTAGATGAAGCAGAAAAGGTCATCATTCGATTTGAGCAACGACAGCACTTTAAACAAGAAATTGCACTAGTTGTGAAGGGAAAACAATGTGCCAAGAGAAGTGGCTCAACCTGTAAGCTTGATCCAATTGTTGACAATGACATTCTGAGAGTGGGAGGAAGGTTAAGCAAATATGCTATGCCTACGGAACTAAAGAATCCTATGATCCTTCCCAAAGACTCCTACATCTCCAGACAGATCTTACTCCACATCCATGAGCAGGTTGGCCACTCTGGGAGAGGTCACATGCTTTCTAGACTTCGCCAGCGATATTGGATACCCTGTGCCAACTCCTTAGCAAGGAATATCCTTAAGAGCTGTGTCTTCTGCTTAAGGAAGATCCTTAAGAGCTGTGTTGAGGCGATAATGAACCACAGACCAATCACAACTGTAACTAATGATCTAGAACCCCTGACTCAGAACCACCTGCTTCATCTGAAAGCTAAGCCAGTCCTGCCACCAGGACTATTCCAGAGAAGCGATCTATACTCACGATGGAGATGGAAGCAAGTACAATATATCACTGACCTCTTCTGGAAGAGATGGATCAGGGAGTATCTTCCACTTACGCAGGAGAGGAAGAAGTGGAACTAGGAGAAACTTCAGTCCTGGTGACCTTGTGGTCATCATCGATGACACCGCCCCAAGGAACTCTTGGCTAATGGGGCGTGTGGTGGAGGCGTTGCCAGGGGCCAAAAGTCTTGTCCGGAGCATCATGGTTAAGACTAAGACCAATATTTTACAGAGACCTATCAATAAACTCTGTCTGCTCCTTGAGATGACGGAGTGACACACACGCACAGTGCTCCATCTTAGAATCACGTGCACCTCTGATTCGTTGATGTCGTACTGTTACATTCTTTGATGTCATAGTCATACATTTTTGGACGTCAAACTCTTGACATTTTTGGAAGTTGAACACCTTTACACTTCAACTCAGAGATCTATGGACTATTTTCCTATATGGCACCTTGTATATAGCTATGAATTGTAATAGTGCTCTGGTATAGAACGTTTTGTGTATTGGCTCTACGTTTGAATATTAAGTAATTGTTGTGCATTCAGTGCAGTCAACAATTAGGGGCCGGTATGTTAGAGCCAATTTGGACATATTTGTATAAAAGACAACATACCGAGCTCCATGTATAATTGTGTAAATATATTAAATATTACTGTACATGATGAAATATTAGGTACGTACCTTTATGATTTATATTTACCTGATTGAGATATATTCATTTGTTAGTGTAATTCAGTTTTTGCCCCCCCCCCTAGGATAAAGGCAGGAAGTTGGGCCTTCGGGAGAGGGAGTCCTTGCTAGATGCGGGATTGGTATAGTTTTTTGACCATACAGACATACATACATGACAGGTCATATTATGTATTTTACATATCAGGTAATCTATGCTTTATGTTCATTGGATAATCATTTCTTTGTTAGATATAAGAAGAATAAACATTTTGCACCATATCCCTGTATCTCATTGAATGTTTGGCCGTTTGGAAACCTTGAGTGTGGACCCGTTGCGTACTAAACAACCCCGCTTCAGGCTTGGGCAGTGGCTATGGTAAAGAGGAAAGGAAGCCACTACAAACGTAATGTATTCTGCACAAATCTTGACCCTGTTTGCGTCGCACTAAACGACGAGCATCACAAACGGTTGGTCAACTTTCACATTTACCGCTACCCCAGTAATCACTCCTTTCAATGGTGACCTTTTGTTGAGAGCAAAACTATTCAAATCTCTTGCCCCCCATTCATTTAACGCAGAGTGCCTGCTCCCTCTGACCAGCAGAAACACAAACAATTATCACAAGGCCACTTCTGCTTACCCACACCGATTCCACAGCACCCAACTCTGTTTTCACCCACCCTGAAACCAGAAATGGATCAGCCAAAAGTCAAGGGTCCACTTCTTCCAAATACTTTACACCTACTGTCAAAGACTCATCTTTATCCTGACCCTCGGTGCAAGCCTCGGGCTCCGAGAACTTCACCACACCTACCACCTCAGACACTAAGCCCTCATTCACTTCCCTTTCTCCTCCTGTCCTCAGCTCACTCTGCTTACACTTTCTACCATTCTTCTTTAACAAACCATCTCAAGCTCACCCTCTTTCTCCCTCTCTCTTAGACCTCCTCTGCCTCTCTTTTCCCTCTATTCCTCCTCCGCCATTTAACCGGCTGTCACAATATCCGTACAATCAGCACAAACCCCTCAGGATGTAGAACAGCCTCCATATTCATTTAGCTATTGCTTTTATACAGCCCTGTGTTTCAACCGCAGGAGGTTGGTGGCACCTTAATTGTGGAGGGCAGGTTCGTGGTAATGGCTGGAGCGGAATTGGTGGAATGGTATCAAATACACCAAACACATGGTTCCATGTGTTTGATGCCATTCCATTTGCTCCGTTCCAGACATTATTATGAACCGTCCTCCACTCAGCTGCCTCCCCTGGTTTCCACCTACTATTCTGGAGTGTGAATAAATTAAAAAGGGAAGTGAAAACAAGGGGGGAAAGAGAAGAAAAATACCCTACCAACTAACCCTACATACACTATTCTGCTACTTGGCCTTATCTGATCCTACACCAAGCAGACATCCTTGTAGGATGGGACAATGTTGTTCCACACACCTCGTAACTCTTCTGTAGTAAAATCTCGTACAGCCAAGTACTTCTCTGCAGCGGCCACCACAACCTCTATTTTGTGTGACACGTTCCATTTCTGCAGTACAGTTGATTACCATGGATATGAACGCTAAGAAACCAACCCTACTGAAGCGCATGTTATTTATATCACTCTGTATTGGCCTTGTCCTCCTCACAGGGATGCTCTCAAGATGCCTCGCCTTGTAACCTTCAAGACATTTATTTCCTTCTTCTTCATCTTCTTCTTCGTGTGAATTTACAGCATACTAGACGCTGTGTTGCGTATTGCTGCCTTTCGCCGGTCAGAGACCAGATTGCACATTTTGGTCACAAAAAAGGGGGAACGTGTCAAATTTGTATTACACAATCATCTAACCCTGCACCTATATACTAACCCTGCACCTATATACTAACCCTGCACCTATATACTACTAAACCTCACCCTCTCTGGATCTCTCTCTTCGGGCCTACTCACTGGGGGGCTCCCAGTCGAATCCCTCACCCTTGGGCTATCCTCTACTCTCCTTACTCCCTCAGCATATGAAACCTTCCCAACTTGTCTCTCTCGTACAGGACACTTCAGATACCCAGCTGCATGGGTGCCCCCACAGTTTACACACAGTGCTTTCTCAAACCAAACTGCACACTCCCTCTGACTAGGCCCTCCTGCACACTTTCCACATCATGGGATCTCCCTTATACATACTGCTGCCACATGTCCGAATCCTTGGCACCTAAAGCACTGTAGCGGTTTCAGAACAAACACCCTCACCAAATAGCTAATAGACTGTACCCTAGCCTGACCTCCATATCAAAGCTCAACAAGACATTCCGGGTATCCTCCGTCTCACCATTTACCCCCGGGTCTGCATATCACCAAATGGCGGGCGTCACAAACACCAGGAACATTCTTTCTCATTCACCTCTACACGTATCCACCTCTACACTGATCACTCATTTGAGCGGGGAGCAAAGCTCGATGCAGGCTGAGCCCCGAAATGTGTGACGTGGAGCAACCATTGCGTCGGCGCGGCCTCTCCCTGCCTGCAACTAATAATTCTCAATCGGATAACTGAAGGTCCATAGAACGTCAAGACATTTCCTTCTTCTCCGAATTCTACAGTAAGCAAGAGGAATCAACCATTTGATATGTAATGACTATTCTATCTCAGCTGGAGACACTATTATACAGAGTTTGCTGCATGAAAACAGTAATCCAGTTGTTTCATCAAAGTGACGGAAAAGGTTTCAAACCTCTCTGGTTTCATGCTTTTTTTGGTTTGATAAGTTAAGACATTTATACCAATGAATTTCATACAGAGATAAGTCATGTGCTTCACAATGAAATACATTACATGACCAAAAGAATGTGGACACCTACTCGTCGAACATCTCATTCCAACATCATGAGCATTACCAAGGAGTTGGTCCCCCCTTAGCTGCTTCACTCTTCTCAGAAGGCTTTCCAATAGATGTTGGAACATTTCTGCGGGGACTTGCTTCCATTCAGCCACAAGAGCATTAATGAGGTCGGGCACTGATGTTGAGCGATTAGGCCTGGCTCGCAGTCTTCCAATTCATCCCAATGGTGTTTGCTGGGGTTTAGGACATGTATCTGTGCAGGCTAGTCAAGTTCTTACACACCGATCTCAACAAATCATTTCTGTATGGACATCGCTTTGTGCATTGTCATGCTGAAACAGGAAAGTCTAAAGCACAGAATCATCTAGAATGTAAGTGTATGCAGTAGTGTTAAGATTTCCCTTCACTGGAACTAAGGAGCCTAGCCTGAACCATGACAAACAGCCCCAGACCATTATTCCTCCTCCACCAAACTTTACAGTTGGCATTGTGCATTGGAGCAGGTAGCATTCTCCTGGCATCCGCCAAACCCAGATTCATCCGTTGGACGGCCAGATGAGAAAGTGTGATTCATCTCTCCAGAAAATGCGTTTCCACGGTTCTAGAGTCCAATGGCGGCGAGCTGACGCTTGGCATTATGTATGGTGATATTAGGCTTGTGTGCGGCTGCTCGGCCATGAAAACCCATTTATTGAAGCTCCCAATGAACAGTTTGTGTGCTGACGTTGCTTCCAGAGGGAGTTTGGAACTCAGTAGTGAGTGTTGCAACCAAGGACAGACACTTTTTACACTCTACACGCTTCAGCACTCAGCGGTCTCGTTCTCTGTGAGCTTGTGTGACCTACTACTTCGTGGCTGAGCTGTTGTTGCTTCTAGACGTTTCCACTTCACAGTACTTCACTGACTTGATGGTGACACATTGAATGTCACTGAGCACTTCAGTAAGGCCATTCTACTGACAAAGTTTGTCTATGGAGATTGCATGGTTGTGTGCTCAATTTTATACACCTGTCAGCTATGGGTGTGGCTGAAATAGCTGAATCCACTAATTTGAAGGGTGTCCACATACTTTAGTATACATAGTGTAGGTACTTTTATTTAATGGATTTTAAAAGCTGCTGCAGTTTTTTACGCCAGATATGTAATAACTACAGTGAGGTCTGAAATTATGGGCAAAAATTACAGTTTAAAATAAATCATTAAAATACTGAGCTATATTGTAGTCCAAAAAATTGGGAGGTTATATTTATTTTATACTAATAACTTTGCCCAGAGAAAGAGATTTGAGTTGGAGAACACATTGAGAGGGATATTAGACCATTCCTCCTTACAGAATTCTTGCAGATCCTTGATATCCTTCATGTGTGCTTATGGACGGCCCTCTTCAATTCCAACTACAGGTTTTCAATTGGTTTCAAGTCTGGAGACTGATATGGCCATTGCAAAATATTGATCTTGTGGCCAATGAACCTTTCTTTCTGGATTTTGATGTGTGCTAAAGATCTATTTGTGGCCAGGTTTTAGCCTCCTGACAGAAGCAACCAGGTTTTTGACTAAAATATCATGGCACTGGGTAAAGTTAGTGATGCCATTGATCTTGACAAGGGCTCCAGGACCAATGGATGCAAAATAGCGCCATAACATCAACGATCCACCACCATATTTTACAGTAGTTATGCGGTTCTTTTCTACTCATGCACTCTCATTTCAACACCAAACCCACCACTGGTGTGCATGGCCAAAGAGCTCTATTTTCATGTCATCTGACCATAGCACCAGTTCCAATCCAAGTTCGAATGCCGTTTAGCAAACTCCAGGCATTTACATTTGTTGGATGACATGAAAATAGAGCTCTTTGGCCATGCACACCAGTGCTGGGTTTGGTGTTGAAATGAGAATGCATAAGCAGGTAAGAACACTCCAACACACACATAACATGCACACACATTAATACTGACTCTACACACACACACACACACACACACACACACACACACACACACACACACACACACACACACACACACACACACACACACACACACACACACACACACACACACACACACACACACACACACACACACACATTAATACTGACTCTACACACACACACACACCACACACGCAATTATAATTTACGCTGCTGCTACTCTGTGTATCATATATTCTGATGCCTAGTCACCTTACCCCTTCAATATGGAACTGACCCTGTATATAGCTTACTTACTTTCTCGTGTTCTTCAAATGTATTTATTTATTGTTTTGATTTTGTTCTACTGTGTAATGCTTTATTGATTACTGAATTGTTGGGTTTGGCGCTAGCAAGACAGGCATTTCACTGTACTTGTGCACGTGACATTAAAACTTGAAATATCTATTCATTAACATTAATATTAATATTAATGTCTGAATGGGCAACTCATATGATTGATTGTAAACTCATATTGACGTGAGGGTGATGGTACAAATTTCTGATTGAATAGATGGCCGTAAAAAAGCAAGGCTATTTAAGTGACTGCCACTTTAAAAGCTGTGAAAGTATTAGCATTAGGTTCTGTCCAGTGTGATTGCAAAATAATCCAGTGAGCTGTGAGTAAAAAAAGGGGAAAAACTGAAAAAGCTTCAGCTCGTTGTCCTGCCAAGTTCTGTAAAGGGAGCCCTGCCCGGTGAGATCCCTATTTCTGTGGCTCCCCCCTTTTCCCCTCTTCCCAGATCCCTCTCTTTTCCTCTCTCCCTCTCCCCTGATCACTCTTTTCCTCTCCTCCCAATCCCCCTCTTTTCTTATAGCCTACTGTGGATAGAGACGGAACAGGGACACATCTGGTCCGCTGCAACTGATTCTGGAGAGACAAACACCAACCTTTTACACAAAGGTAAGGAAAACCTAACCATTCAACAAGATCACAGGCTGAAAAGGTTGAGAAGTTTCAGTCGTTTGACCTTCGATTCTTCTAATAAGGTTTTCATGTGATATGTCGAAGAGTAGACCATTGATAATGCAAGGTTTTTTCATTGTTATACTGTAGCAGAAGAGAATGGGGTACAATACTTTCTTAACTATTTTTCATTCACCACTTTAGGAGCTTTAATGCATGTAGGTCACTGCACAGAGCTCTGTTACAGTTACCTCATAATCCGGTCTTAATGTTTTCTCACATTGTTTGGCCATAAGCAGGGAAAGTGTTCGGCCTTAGGCAGGGAAAGTGAGGGGAAGACTGATTGTATGGTTCATCTGCCTTCAATCATCACACCATAGTCACTTCCATTTCACAGGTTATGGTGCATTGTCCAGTATCCAGTGACAGACAACTTGGCACTGCAACTTCAAACCTCTAACTACAGCTAATAATAATTATCTTGTTGTGATTTTGTTTGTATTCCGAGTTCAATAGATATCATTAGGACACTATCTAATTTGTTGGCTTGGGATAGTCTTCAGCACAAAACAGTTTTTGTGTGCTCTATTTTTCAGCTAACTTGGGTTCTCCTGCTGTCCCCTGCAGATTGACGAGGGATGTGTCTACCTGGCCGGCGCGGCAGCAAGGTCAATCTCTGAGTGTGCACAGAGGGACGCATCTCCCGGACAGTGTTGACTCTCCTGGTGTTCGCAGTTGTTGTGGACTCCACCTGCACCCACCTCTCGCTCTGACGTCTCTGAATACCAACAAGGAGGAAGACACAGAAAGGCAGGCGGGCCGGCATTATGTTGGAGGAATTCTGTACCAGCAACACAGACGGGACAGAGGCGGGTGCCGATAAGATAGATCATGGGATTGTAAGGCCCAGGAGCCCACATGGGACCCAGCGGAGAGTTAAAGTACAACTACACTCTAATGACACAGATGCACCACCTCCGCCATTCCAACCGGATAAACACTCCAGCAATGACTGCCGTTCAGTGGAGTCTCTGGATTCTGGATCGAGACAAAGAGTGTGTGTGACTGTGCGGCCTACCAGTAAACCTTCAGGCTGCTGCTGTGGCGCAAGCCGCAGAAAGGGCCTTGGGCCTTGTGTACTGTGCTGCAGCCAAAGTAAACCGATCACAGACGTCTGCAATGACTCTGACAGTAACACTCCAGTCCAGAGAGCAGGGATCGCACCTCAGACGTACACAGCGGATAAAACAGGATATGTTACACAGAGCATTGTGGGTACTGTAGTACATCATGGTACAGATGTACGTAGGAGTGTCAAGGAGTTGGAGTCGCAGGAGTTGTCTCCTCTGTGCAATGCAAGGACACTACCAGGTGAGGGCAAGAACTGGTTTCAGAGCTTGCTCTACTCTGGTACCTCCTTAGGTGATAGAGGCAAGGAGGCTGTAGGGGTCAAAGTGTCAGGCTCAGCATCCTCTGTCCCATGTCCCCCCGCAAGAGTCGCTACGGGCAGCTTCGCCTTCTGTCTCGTAGAGGAGATGACGTCATCAACAGTCGCTGACACCAGCTGTGCCCATGGACTCAGAGATGGGCACATCAGCCCAGGGGGCAAGGCCAAAACGCAAAGGTGCTCTACACTGGCACTCCTTCCCACCAGCCCTCCCAAAAGCCCCACAGCTTTGAAGATGGCCTCAGACAATGGGTTAGGATTTTACTGCGAGACTGAGGATAGCTTTGTATATAATAAGAGGGAGCGTTCGACGGTCCTGGTCCGTAGGTTCTTGAGGGATAACCAGAGGGTGAAGAAGTCTGTGTGTACAGGGACTAGGGCAATCATCAGGACATTACCCTCGTGGAGGATCAGTGAGGAAGCGTGGGAAGCTGTCTGTAGAAGGGACCGTTTCTCTGGGCCTAGTGAATACAGTCGCTTGAGTGGATACAGTTCAACCTCTCACAGTCTACATCTGCAAGCATGCAAACCTCACCTTGGAAAAAAAGGAGACATGTTTTTTCAGGTAAGAACATACACACAGTTAGCTTTCATGGTTCCATTGAGCAAAACTGTGTTACTTTTAGTTTAAAATGTAAAAGCCCTAGACTGGACTCACTCACTCGCACGCACACACACACACACACACACACACACACACACACACACACACACACACACACACACACACACACACACACACACACACACACACACACACACACACACACACACACACACACACACACACACACACACACACACACACACACACACACACGGCGGGGCACAAAAAGGAAAAATGTGTGTGAAATCCCCTGCTACAGTATGTAATAGTTACTACACACAGTGCAGTGTGAGACAAATCTCCCGGAGCTGCAGGGGAAATGGGGGTTGGGGTAGCCGGGTAGGAGAGCAGAGGGGAGGGGTGGTTAAAAGTTAAGTAGAACACTAGAGGCCTGTATTATAGAAGGTGTGTCTCAAATAGCACCTTATTCCCTAAAGTGCATTACTTTTCAACAAAGCCTTATGGTGAAAGGTAGTGCACTATATAGGGAATAGGGTGCCATTTGAGATGTAGAAAGAGGGTCTGGGATTGCTTCTCTGCTCCAGTGGGTACACACCCAATGGAAAAGTTAGGCTACACCATTACATCACAATCACTTGGCAGATGGTTACAGTCTCAACCATGAGAAACAAATAAAGTCAGTGGAAAACAAAGCACACACAGTCCAGAGTTTGTTTTTAAGGTGTTGCCGAGTCAAAAACAACAAGCTTCAGGGGAAATGAAAGGAATAACTTACATACTTAGCCTACTTACTTACTGGTCCATAATTTGCTAATGGTTTGGCTGATAGACCCAGAGCAGGTCAAGATATTCATAACCTGTATGGAAAGAAGAACCTCTGAGATTAGGATGATTAGAGAAAACTGGTGATGGTGATGTTTGTGTTGACTTAGAATAAATATATTTTACCATAATGGAAATAAGCCTTTGGGTTATATTTTGTTTTCCCCCACAATAATTTTGTGTGTATGTAAAGTTAATACAAACAGGATGTGCATACAGTGGTCCCACACAATAAATAGTTTATGAGTACATTCATAAAGAGGGGGATGAGTGGCATAAACTCAGAGGGGTTATGGTGGTTTAAAGTGTCAATCTGGGATAGAAACTAACTGCAGACCTCATTCAGTACTAATTCTGCAGTGGCAATAGACTCGACCCTGACAGGAAACAATACCGTGGATTAGACTTCCACCTAGTGGTAAACTACATATTGGTCCATATTGAATCCTTGGAACAGAGAAGTGGCCAATCTGGAAAACACTGCTGTTTGCTCCAGTCAAAGCAATAACACTTCTGATTCAACTTAGCAATAACACTTCTGATTCAACTTAGCAATAACACTTCTGATTCAACTTAGCAATAACACTTCTGATTCAACTTAGCAATAACACTTCTGATTCAACTTAGCAATAACACTTCTGATTCAACTTAGCAATAACACTTCTGATTCAATTTAGCAATAACACTTCTGATTCAACTTAGCAATAACACTTCTGATTCAACTTAGCAATAACACTTCTGATTCAACTTAGCAATAACACTTCTGATTCAACTTAGCGATAAATAACAGTCTGCGTTAAATACTTTATTCCTTGAATTTGGGAAATTAACATTTCAATCTAATTCCAGTAAATGAATTGCACTTCTTTGAAAATAAATTATATGGCTGATTTCAATGGTTTCTTCATTTTTATTACCTGTGAACCTGCAACAAAGAAGCTCAGATGTGTGAGTGCCTTTTGCATTTTGATTTAACTGGCAGCCATGGAAATTGAATTAACTCCAACTCTTGTTGTACAAGAGGTATTTGTACCAGAGGAGGCTGGTGGGAGGAGCTATAGGAGGATTGGCTCATTATAATGGCTGGAATGGAATCAATGGAACGGAGTCAAGCGTGTGGTTTCCATATGTTTGATGTGTTTGGTATGGTTCCATTCCAGCCATTACAATGACCCTGCCTTCCTATAGCTCCTCCCACCAGCCTCCACTGATTAGTACTGAACCGCCATGGTCTCAGCAGAAAATAAGACTTTAGATCTGGTTAAGTTGTTTCTGTACAAAATAATGCCAGAATCTATGTCAGTAATCAGGTGATCAAAGTTAAAATATGTCATTTTAGGGTTGGCTGAACTCATAGAAAACACAACACTTGTTACATACTACTTTTAACTGTGGGTCAGGGTTAAGGACAATTCAGATAATTATTAGGGGAAATTCTGTGAAAGAAAACATTACCATTGAAAATAACAGCTAGGCAATTGAATAAACAATTGTGATTGGTAATTGTGTGTGCATGTGTGCATGTCCTCTGTGTGTCTTGAGTGCACTCACTGCCGACCAATGTGTTAAAATAAGGCTTTGTTTATATAGTAAAGAGATTTTCACCCATCACCCAAACTGCAGCCTTTCGTAGGATGGCTGTGTGGCAAAAAAACATTGCTGTCTTGGTTTTGAAATACATTGGGATCAAATGTATTTACAGTATGATATGAAAGATGTAAGCATATGTATATGAGCTGCAAACCTGGGATATCTATAGTTGTAACCAGGGCATTTTAGAAGTGGGGAGGACATAATCTTTTTATTTCTATATATATATTCTTTTTTAATCCTGTTGGATAAACACTCCAACCAGTCTACCATATTTCTCGGAAGCGTCTGCATGGTCCTAAAGTACACCGTGGCCTCGTTTTGTATCACATTCCAATGATAAAACTGGGGGGGACAAAAATGCCATTTCAGAATGTGGGAGGGACATGTTACTGTTAGCATTCTCAGTATCACTTAACATTAAACTGTTCTTGTGCCTGTGTAATAAAACTGTAATTACTTTTGGAGCAACATTTTATTAGCACGTTGTTACATAATACTTTGGTAATTGCATTTTATTGCATACAAATGAGCTGAGAGTTTTTGTAACTACTGTACACAAGAGGACGGGACTGTGCTTTATTCCACTTATGTTATAATTCATTATTTATGCAATTATAAAGCAATTTCCAAAGTCCTATAAAACAACAATGCTGCTATCAAAACTTGATGTTAAGTGTTACTGTATTACCTCATGTCTCACTAAGTGTTACTGTATTACCTCATGTCTCACTAAGTGTTACTGTATTACCTCATGTCTCACTAAGTGTTACTGTATTACCTCATGTCTCACTAAGTGTTACTGTATTACCTCATGTCTCACTAAGTGTTACTGTATTACCTCATGTCTCACTAAGTGTTACTGTATTACCTCATGTCTCACTAAGTGTTACTGTATTACCTCATGTCTCACTCATTGTGAAAATATACTTGTTAGTCATTTTGATGCTACAGAAGTGGTCTACTATAATGTTGAGGGGATTCCATGTCCCTTATGTATTTCATTCTAGAAAATAGGCTATATTAAGATTAATATCTAAGAGCCCTCCAAACCATGTGCTTATGATCATATGTTTAAACTAATCAAACTAAGTGTTGTAGTTTTTGGTTCTTCAAATATTTGGCAGCCATCAAATACATTTTTGTTTTCAAACAACTTGCATGTATTCAAATACCTTCAAATATTATTTGGTTTTCTGAGAGGTATTCAACATTTTCTGAGACCTTTATTTGAATATCAAAGAAAATAATTGCCTTTTAGTTGAAACTCCATATAAACTATATTTGACTACCTTGAGTATTTGAAAAGTTTGTATTTTCAAACAAAAAAAGGGAAGAACTATTTTCTTCCCAGATCTGATGAGCTGTGATAATTTTCTCCCTGTATAGTTTAGTTGAAGCCCACGGCATTGTCACGGCTGTCGTAAGAACGCGACCAAGGCGCAGCGGAGGTTGAGTTCCACATATTTAATTCAAAGAGAAACATAAACAAAACAAAATATATCAAATAAACAAACAACTAAACGTGACTACGTGGTGCACAAACACAAAACAATAACAATAACACACAGGTGGGAAAAATAGCTACTTGATCCCCAATTAGAAACAACAATTACCAGCTGCCCCTAATTGGGAATCATACAAAACACCAACATAGAAAATATAAACTAGAACACAACATAGAAATGTTAAACTAGAATATCCCCTAGTCACGCCCTGACCTACTACACCATAGAGAAACAAGGGCTCTCTATGGTCAGGGTGTGACAGGCATCTTGTATCAACTCCTGTCATCAGGGAGTTCTGACACCAAATCATTGCGAGAAAAAAAACATTGTATTGAAAAGACCTGGCTGTTTTTAATGCAAAACTGAGAAGTGTAATTAGTCTATGCTTCATATCTAACCATTTTGCCATAATGAGAGAGAGAGAGAGAGAGAGAGAGAGAGAGAGAGAGAGAGAGAGAGAGAGAGAGAGAGAGAGCTATTGAATGAACCCACAGTAGTTATTGGTAAATTACATCACAGTGGCTAATACTGGCTATGTAGTCACTGTAGTGGTTTACAGTAGGAGATGAGAGATGGTGATGTGTGTTTTATATATAAAGGTAATGTTATTTTCCTAATACCTCTTACTAATGTCCAGTCTCCCTAACCATATAAGGGGAGCTGTCCCAAAAACACACACACACTCTCTTCTCTCTCTCTCTCTCTCTCTCTCTCTCTCTCTCTCTCTCTCTCTCTCTCTCAGGTTTCAGACATGCTCTCCCTCGTCTGTCTCAAACATATCTGCCTCCTCTCTTCCTCTCTCTTCCACTACAAACTGGAACATACAGACATGACACGACTATTGTGGATTTACTGACTTTCACCAATTTTGGATGCTGTATCACATTAGGCATGATCTTCTAATGTAAGTCAGAATATATTTTTTCTTTCAGATGGTTAATTCAAAGAAAGCACTAGTACTTTACTAACATTTCTACCAAACCATGCATACTATAATCTTAGCTATTCATATCAGTGGGGATCGCTCAAATTAGAGTATGATTGTCTTTCTGATGGTAAATGTGGGTGCAATTTGTCGGTCTTCAGACGGCTGGAACGTAATCCGAGAACCTTGATACTGATCAACTGTAAAACCCTACCAGACATAGGCATAGTGTTGCTTATGACAGTTGCTCATGACAGTGTTGCAAGGGTTCCATACATGTTCTTCTCAACTATCATTTCACAGGGTTTCATTAGAAAACATACAGTACATGCATCCTTGTGACAAGAGCTGCAGTATTATAGGCTATCGAAGGCTCTATGGATGGCTGAAGTTTCAGTTTTAGTTGTATGTACAGGATACACATGGTATACACTGTCCAATGAAATGCTCACTTGCAGGTTCCTTATCGACAATGCAGAAACAATAAGAAATAATACAAGTTAAGAATCTGAACAAAGTTAATGGCTCAGTAGAATAGAATACAATTTTTTGCATAAGTATAATACAGGAAGGCACAATTTATAGTCCAATATTGACATGTGTTTTGGGGAAGGTGTGTGTGTGTGTGTGTGTATGAATATAGATCTGTATGGCTGTGTGCTGTGCGTGAGTGAGTGCATGTGTGCAGAGAGTCAGAGCAGGTGGTCAGTCCAGTTCAAGTGTTCAGCAGTCTGATGGCTTGTAAATAGAAACATTCTCTGAGCCTGTTGGTATCAGACCTAATGCTCTGATACCGTCTGCCCAATTGCAAGGTAGTGAATCAAATCAAAACCAAATTGTATTAGTCACGTGTCAAATACAACAGGTGTATTACAGTGAAATGCTTACTTACGAGCCCCTAACCAACAATGCAGTTTTAAAATGTATGGATAAGAATAAGAAATAAAGGTAACAAGTAATTAAAGAGCAGCAGTAAAATAACAGTAGCGAGACTATATACAGGGTGGTACCGGTACAGAGTTCATATGTACATGTAGGCAGAGTTATTAAAGTAACTATAGATAGATGACAACAGAGAGTAGTAGCAGTGTATTAGAGGTGAAGAGGGGGGGGGCATTGCAAATAGTCTGGGTGGCCATTTGATTAGGTGTTCGGGAGTCTTATGGCTTGGGGGTAGAAACTGTTTAGAAGCCTCTTGGACCTGGACTTGGCGCTCCGGTACCATTTGCCATGTGGTAGCAGAGAAAGCAGTATATGACTAAGGTGGCTGGAGTCTTTGAACAGCTCATGGCTGGGGTGTGTGGTGTCCTTGAGGATGCTGCAGGCCTTCCTCAGGCACAGTTTTGAGTAAATGTCCTGGATGGGTGGGGGCACCCGCTGAAGGGCCTTGCGGTTATGGACGGAGTAATTCCCACACCAGGCCGTGATGCAACCGGTCAGGACGCTCTCAATGCTGGAGCGGTAGTATTTGGAGAGGACCCAGGGTGACATGCAGTACTTCTTCAGCTAACTTAGGAAGTAAAGATGCTGCTGTGCCCTCTTGATAAGAGTGATGGTGTTGCTGGTCCATATCAAGTCCTCGGTGATGTGGACGCTAAGGAACTTAAAACCGCTCTCTCTACTGCAGTCCCATTGACGTGGATCAGTTCCATGCTGCTTCCTGAAGTCAACAATCAACTCCTTTGTTTTGCTGACGTTAAGGGAGAGGTTGTTGTCCTGGCACCACAATGCCATGTGAGCACATGAGGGAGTTAGTGTCATGCAAAGCCACTTAGCAAAGGGACACCCATGGGGGCCCCCTGTGTTAAGAGTCAGTGTGGAGGAGGTGTTGTTGCTAGTCCTGACAGCCCGTGGTCTGCCTGTCAGGACGTACAGGATCCAGTTGCAGAGGGTGGTGTCCAGACCCAGGGCTCTGAACTTGTTGTCGAGCTTGGAGGGAACAATAGTGTTGAATGCTTAACTGTAGTCAATGAACAGCATTCTCACATAGATGTTCCTCTTGTCCAGGTGCATTGAGGCTGTGTGAATAATGAAGGAAATGGCATCATCCATGGAGTGTTAGGGACATTTGAGTGGGTCCAGTGTGCCTGGCATGCAGGCCTTGATGTGGCCATGACCAGCATGATGACTTCATTATGACCGGGGTGAGTGCGACGGGGCAATAGTCATTTGGGCATGTTACCTTGTCTTACTTGGGGACTGGGATGATGGTGGTCTCCATGAATCATTTATCAAATGTAGTAGGGTGTTCCCTCTCATCCCTCTAGACTAAACATACAGTATGTGTTCTGTTTCATTTAAACAGACAGAAATGTATAAACTGACTACATGAGTTTAACTTTTAATATATGAAAGGTATTTGACTGACACTTAACATTAATGTAACATTTCTAAAGGGGTTGTAAAGAGTTTATCAGTAGTTTAAAGACAGGTGGTAATAAACAGTTATTACTATTTGAGAGAGAATGTTATTGGTTTAGACCTACAAATCATTGTACAAGTACTAGCAACAAGCTGGAATGGAAAGTAGGACTACAACTCACTTTCTTCTTTTAAATATTGAAACTTTACCAAATTGACAAAACCAAATATAATAACACTGTATATCTCAATAACCAAGGCTTTCTTCACCTGCTCGGATATGAAAGAAATGGACTGGCAGATGCAAATATTAAAGGCTTCTTCTAACATACAGCTCTCGCCTTCCTCATGATCAGGACATAATGAAGGGAGAGCGGATGAAGAGAGGACACCACTATAGACAATTGTGATGCACCCTATGATCACGTTGAAATCAGCCAAAATCCTGAGCTTTGAGAGAGAATGAAGAGATTTGACCACACAACTATTTGACAAATGAGGTCCATTGATGGCTATTCTCCCAGCGTCTGGGGAGGCCTCTGGTCCAGACCAGCTCATGCTGGGTCTTATTCATTATTCTCCCAACGTCTGGGGAGGCCTCTGGTCCAGCCCAGCTCATGCTGGGTCTTATTCATTATTCTCCCAACGTCTGGGGAGGCCTCTGGTCCAGCCCAGCTCATGCTGGGTCTTATTCAATACTCTCCCAACGTCTGGGGAGGTCCAGACCAGCTCATGCTGGGTCTTATTCATTATTCTCCCAACGTCTGGGGAGGCCTCTGGTCCAGCCCAGCTCATGCTGGGTCTTATTCAATACTCTCCCAACGTCTGGGGAGGCCTCTGGTCCAGCCCAGCTCATGCTGGGTCTTATTCATTATTCTCCCAGCGTCTGGGGAAGCCTCTGGTCCAGCCCAGCTCATGCTGGGTCTTATTCATTATCCTCCCAATGTCTGGGGAGGCCTCTGGTCCAGCCCAGCTCATGCTGGGTCTTATTCATTATCCTCCCAACGTCTGGGGAGGCCTCTGGTCCAGCCCAGCTCATGCTGGGTCTTATTCATTATTCTCCCAACATCTGGGGAGGCCTCTGGTCCAGCCCAGCTCATTCTGGGTCTTATTCATTATTCTCCCAATGTCTGGGGAGGCCTCTGGTCCAGCCCAGCTCATGCTGGGTCTTATTCATTATTCTCCCAACGTCTGGGGAGGCCTCTGGTCCAGCCCAGCTTAGGCTGGGTCTTTTTCATTATGGCAAAAATGTTTTTCGGAAAAAAATGTCTTACGGAAAACAAAAATAAGCTGTTCTTATTGGACATATCCAGGGAGCTGATAAACAACCAGAAATTACAATATATTTTTTGGTTCAAAGCTAAACTTAGATGTGTGTTTTTGGTTGTCGAGTCTATTAGACCATGGCCATTTCAAGCTTATCTTTAAAAAAAAGGTTATTTCAGAATATTTATGCAAATGTATTGGCTAAGTTATTGACCCCAATTTGTAGTATACCCCTCAGGTATAGTCCCTCCCTGTTTAAATCCGTTTTCTTACGTTTGGTGCCTAATGAACATGACCCAGAGTTTGATAAAGCATGTGGTCGTGGAGCCTGTGGAGCTGTGCAGGTATCAGACTGTCTAAACATGGCTGATTGATCCTTGATAAGGATGGAGGCCGGGCCAGGCCAGTCCGGGCAAGGGGACGTACACGTCCTGGAAAACAAAATATTTAGTCAGCCCTGACGCTCTCCAGACCTGAGATGCATGCCATAGAGAGCGCTGGAGGAAAGAGCAAGTCACTTGAGCATTCAGATGATACAGTCGGTATGCTAAACTAAATGATGCACAGCCTGGTCTCAGATCTGTTTGTGCTGTCTTGCCAACTCCTATGGCCGTTGGTCATTGGCAAGACAGCACAGACACAACTGGGAGTCTGGGACGAGGCAAAAATGTGCTAACTTTGTCAAAGGTAGACTGGAAATAGGACATCATCATACAGTGTTTCCCTTATATTCATTGCCCACTGCTGCAAAGAAATATGTCATTTTAAATATATATATATATTGCTGTCGATACGCGCTTTTAAATTAATAGTCCTTTGCTAAAAGACTGGAAGTCTATTGGAAGAGCTAGCATGTCATACCTGAGGGGTATACTACAAAGTGGGATCAATAACTTAGCCAATACATTTACATAAATATTCTGAAATAACCTTTCATTTTTTTTGCTAGTAGCAATGCACCCCACCCTTGTCACCACTGCTGAAAGAAATCCTCGGGGAAACACTGTCATCATACAATATGATTGATGCAACCGTTGGGTTACAGAAATCAACAACAGCACAATTCAAACCTGTCAATAATGATGCTATTGACTTTTACCAATGTAGCCATTTCTCAAGGCTTTTATATCTGTAAGCAAGAAGACAACCTGTTGTGTAAGATATCTGCACATAGATATAGAAGTATGGAGAATGGAAGACATTCTATAAGAATTAACATGTGTGTGTGTGTGTGTGTCTGGTGCATGCATACGTCTGTTCATTAATGTGTTCATTCATGTGTTGGAGAGAATAACATAATTTATGACTATGAGTTCCATACCCTTTAAAGGAACCGAAGGAGGATAAAGTGCTGTGAGGATGATGTGAATATAATTTCTGAATATTCGACTCCAGGGAGTAAATATTTGGTTTAGCTAAAGCACAATGTCTGTTAGGCTCTGCCAGCTGGATCTGCTTCCCTGAATTCTCTCTTTCCTCTCTCCCCATACTGACTAACAGCCAAAGGGGACTGGAGGGGGGGGGGCTGGATGTCCTGGGTCCTACAGAGGGTTGGTGGAGGTTTGGGGCTAGAGGTCCTCAGGATTGGTGGTTATGGTGGTGGTAGGGGGTTGCTCCCTGTCTCCTCTCTCTCTCCCAACACTGGGTAAAATACACAGTTTGCGAGGGGCTATGGTGTCGGGCACCCTCCAAGGGTGCTGACCTTCCCTCTCATCTTTCCACATACTGTCCAACAACCATCTCCCCAGGTTCAGAGGGTTTAGATAAGCAAAAAGGTGTGGGTCCGCACTCAAAAAGATGTCTCATAAAGCTTACTTCATTCTTTAATGTTTGTATTATTTTTACAGGATCAGAGGGTTTACCTACAGCCAGTGGTGTAAAGTACTTAAGTAAATACTTTAAAGTACTACTTAATCTGTACTTTACTTTACTATTTATATTTTAGACAATGATTTTTTTCACTACATTCCTTAAGAAAATAATGTACTTTTTACTCCATACATTTTCCCTGACACCTAAAAGTACTCGTTACATTTTGAATGCTTAGCAGGACTGGAAAATGGTCCAATTCGAACACTTATCAAGAGAACATGTTCATCCATACTGCCTCTGATCTGGCAGACTCACTAAATACAAATGCTTCTTTAGTAAATTATGTCTAAGTGTTGGAGTGTGCCCCTAGCTATCCGTAAATAAATAATAAATATAAAAATTGTGCCGTCTGGTTGGCTTAATGTAACAATGCTTAATGTAAGAAATTTGAAATTATTTATACTTTTAATTTTGATACTTAAGCTTCTTTTTTTTATTAAAAAAAAGAATTTTTGACTTTCACTAAAATAGTATTCATGTCTACTTGAGTCATTTTCTATTAAGGTATCTTTACTTTTACTGAAGTATGACAATTGGGTACTATTTCCACAATCTGCCTACAGCTAACATGCAACAATGCTACAATGTGAGAATTGAAATACTTACATGTCAGATGCACAGATCAGAAACTAAAGCAATACATTTCTACTACGGTCTCTCCATGTGGTCTGACCAAAATACCTGTTGCTTGATTAGGTTGGTTCACATCAATCAGGTTTTCCTATGTAGCTAAAGAGCTTAGTACTGTAGGTCCAAGAGCCGGGGACAAGGCAGAGAGGGGAGTGGGGGTTTAAAGGTGTTTGTGACACAATTGTTTACATTTACATTTACATTTAAGTCATTTAGCAGACGCTCTTATCCAGAGCGACTTACAAATTGGTGCATTCACCTTATGACATCCAGTGGAACAGTCACTTTACAATAGTGCATCTAAAACTTAAGGGGGGTGAGAGGGATTACTTATCCTATCCTAGGTATTCCTTAAAGAGGTGGGGTTTCAGGTGTCTCCGGAAGGTGGTGATTGACTCCGCTGTCCTGGCGTCGTGAGGGAGTTTGTTCCACCATTGGGGGGCCAGGGCAGCGAACAGTTTTGACTGGGCTGAGCGGGAGCTGTACTTCCTCAGTGGTAGAGAGGCGAGCAGGCCAGAGGTGGATGAACGCAGTGCCCTTGTTTGGGTGTAGGGCCTGATCAGAGCCTGGAGGTACTGAGGTGCCGTTCCCCTCACAGCTCCGTAGGCAAGCACCATGGTCTTGTAGCGGATGCGAGCTTCAACTGGAAGCCAGTGGAGAGAACGGAGGAGCGGGGTGACGTGAGAGAACTTGGGAAGGTTGAACACCAGACGGGCTGCGGCGTTCTGGATGAGTTGAAGGGGTTTAATGGCACAGGCAGGGAGCCCAGCCAACAGCGAGTTGCAGTAATCCAGACGGGAGATGACAAGTGCCTGGATTAGGACCTGCGCCGCTTCCTGTGTGAGGCAGGGTCGTACTCTGCGGATGTTGTAGAGCATGAACCTACAGGAACGGGCCACCGCCTTGATGTTGGTTGAGAACGACAGGGTGTTGTCCAGGATCACGCCAAGGTTCTTGGCGCTCTGGGAGGAGGACACAATGGAGTTGTCAACCGTGATGGCGAGATCATGGAACGGGCAGTCCTTCCCCGGGAGGAAGAGCAGCTCCGTCTTGCCGAGGTTCAGCTCAATTGTTATGGGGCTTTTGATGCACTGTCTTTAGATGTGTCACCTAGCAACAGAAGAGCCTCTTCCTCATAATGGCACTACTTTGTTGACTGAGAATCGTTGTTAATATCACAACCCTCACTTTCACACTATTTTAATGCTCAAACAAATGCATTCGACAAACAACAATGTATTGATATTAGACTAACTGCCAAGTTGCATTTCAGAAGCAGACAGACACTTCATATAGATTTTGTCAGGCTAAAATGGAATACAAATCATTTAATATGTACATGTAGGTAGGGGTAAAGTGACTATGCATAGATAATAAACAGCAAGTAGCAGCAGAGTAAAAAAAGGGGGGTCCAATGCAAATAGTACGGGTAACCATTTTTTAAAGTGTTCAGCAGTTTTGTGGTTTGGGGTTAAAAGCTGTTAAGTAGCCTTTTGGACCTAGATTTGGCGCTGAGGTATGGCTTGCAGTGCAGTAGCAGAGAGATCAGTCTATGACTAGGGTGGCTGGCGACTTTGACCATTTTTAGGGCCTTCATCTGACACCGCCTGGTATAGAGATCCAGGATGGCAGGAAGCTTGGCCGCAGTGATGAACTGGGCAATACGCACTACCTTCTGTAGCGCCTTGGGGTCGGATGCTGAGCAGTTGCCATACCAGACGATGATGCAGCCAGTCAGGATGCTCTCGATGGTGCAGCTGTAGAACTTTTTGAGGATCTGAGGACCCATTCCACATTTTTTCAGTGTGTTCAGTAGGTTTTTAACATTTAGGGACTACTATCTGAACTTGTCCAATGACAACAAAGATAATTGTTTTCCGTAGCAAAACGTTTTGCCTTGCTGAACACGACTATCTTCCTCTGTCTTCCCAGGCATGCCATGCTCTGAGTGCTGAAGTAAGGGTGGCCAGATCCGGAGAGCTACTCCTTTCTTCCAGGAAGCTGCTGTCGTCTGCCGAGAGGAGGGATCTGTGTCGTAGGAGGGCCACATTGCCATGGCCAGGAGGAGGAGGGGCGTCTAGCTACCGAGCAACCCTACAGAGGACTGACGTTTCTGCCTACATTTCAGGGACCCTCCTGGAAGTGGTTCTGTCCATCGGCAACAGGGGAGACAACGACTCTCCTCCCTGTATCACCACAAGTCCATTGGGCTGGGCTGTCCTGAAAGGTCCCATATCCAATATGAATCTTATGAAATTCAAGTTGATTAAACATTGAATCAAGTCAGCTTACATAATAAATTAAATGACATGTATATCAATCAAATGTGGTTAAAATACTACCTGACTTATCAGAGAGAAGGATGATCCATTCAGTTCTACAGGAAGTGTCTATGAGTAGGGGCTAGGGGACACATTGGAATTCAGAAACAATATGTACAGTATGTTCCTCCTGACTTAACTCCCTCTTGACTCACCCTCCCTCCCCTCCCTCCTCCTTCCTCCTTCACCCTCCCTATTTCCTATTTCCTCCCTCCCCCTCAGAGCGCCAGCTGCACTCCCCCATGGCGGGGTCCAGTGTGGTGCCGGCAGCTCCGCTGACAGAGGTCAACAAGGAGCTGTCTGACCTCTGTCCCCTGGTCAGTTTCCCGGAGGAGATGGCCTACGTCCTCATGGAGCAGGAGCTGCATCTATACAGCCGGATCTTACCCCTGGACTACCTCTGTTTCCTCACCCTCGACCTGGGGGGCCCTGATCAGCCACAGCCCCAGGGGCAGGCACACCAACCTGGACAACCCCATCTTATGGCTGGCTGCAGACGGCCCCACAATGCTGTAGAGGACCTGGTCACAAGATTCAATGAGGTGAGAGAGACATAACTCAGCAATACGGTGCATTAAAACTTAAAGCAGATTTACCTAGCTTGGTGGAGACCCTACTATAGGAACCTCAAGAGTTAACCAGTCCTGTGAATGGGTTAGGTGACTCAGGTGTCTATACTCCATCAGCAAAGTTTGATAAGGCGGAAGTTTATGAAGAAGGGCAACAAAAAGTGAGTAATGTAGAAATCTATGGTCTTTAGCGAAGTCCAGCCGACCTTCTGATACAGGATGCAGTGATGAGTATCAAAACTGTCACCTGTAACAAAATGAAGGGCACTATAGTAGATTGCATACAAAGGTTTAAGAGTAGTAGCAGCTGCACTTTGATAAATAATATAACTATAATCAAGAATAGATAAAAAGGTTGACTGAATAATCTGCTTCCTACTGCTCAGAGAAGGCATGATTTATTTCTGTAGAAACAGACTACTTTACATCTAAGACAACAGCACAAAGGGCAGGAAGGCAGAGACAACAATACATCACACACAACAATACATCATTGGACACATGGATATTAATTTGCTTAGGCCAACAAACCTTACATCTAAGCTAATTAACCAGCTCATTTATATGTTTTTTAAAATGTCAAATCCATATCAATCCAAATACCTAAGTATTTATATACGGGAACATGTTTGATTGGAGAACCATCTAATGAGTGAACATGTAGTTCATCTGAAATATTCTTACGAGAGTGTAAAAATAACATGTATTTCATTTTGCCTGAATTAAGCACAAGTTTTAAATTATCAAGGGATTCCTGCATAGATATAAAATCTGACTGTAGTTTTGACACAGCCAGAATAACATTCGGGGCAATAACATACATAATAATATAATCCGTAAATAGATGGAGTTGACTTTTTTACAGATTGACCATTGGATTTTATCACCTCCACCCTACCATATCACCTCCACCCTACCATATCACCTCCACCCTCCACCTCCACCCTACCATATCACCTCCACCCTACCTGACACCCTAGACCCACTCCAATTTGCTTACCGCCCAAATAGGTCCACAGACGATGCAATCTCAACCACACTGCACACTGCCCTAACCCATCTGGACAAGAGGAATACCTATGTGAGAATGCTGTTCATCGACTACAGCTCGGCATTCAACACCATAGTTCCCTCCAAGCTCGTCATCAAGCTCGAGACCCTGGGTCTCGACCCAACCCTGTGCAACTAGGTACTGGACTTCCTGACGGGCCGCCCCCAGGTGGTGAGGGTAGGCAACAACATCTCCTCCCCGCTGATCCTCAACACTGGGGCCCCACAAGGGTGCATTCTGAGCCCTCTCCTGTACTCCCTGTTCACCCACGACTGCGTGGCCACGCACGCCTCCAACTCAATCATCAAGTTTGCGGACGACACGACAGTGGTAGGCTTGATTACCAACAACGACGAGACGGCCTACAGGGAGGAGGTGAGGGCCCTCGGAGTGTGGTGTCAGGAAAATAACCTCACACTCAACGTCAACAAAACTAAGGAGATGATTGTGGACTTCAGGAAACAGCAGAGGGAACACCCCCCCATCCACATCGATGGAACAGTAGTGGAGAGGGTAGCAAGTTTTAAGTTCCTCGGCATACACATCACAGACAAACTGAATTGGTCCACTCACACAGACAGCATCATGAAGAAGGCGCAGCAGCGCCTCTTCAACCTCAGGAGGCTGAAGAAATTTGGCTTGTCACCAAAAGCACTCACAAACTTCTACAGATGCACAATCGAGAGCATCCTGGCGGGCTGTATCACCGCCTGGTACGGCAACTGCTCCACCCTCAACCGTAAGGCTCTCCAGAGGGTAGTGAGGTCTGCACAACGCATCACCGGGGGCAAACTACCTGCCCTCCAGGACACCTAAACCACCCAATGTTACAGGAAGGCCATAAAGATCATCAAGGACATCAACCACCCGAGCCACTGCCTGTTCACCCCACTATCATCCAGAAGGCGAGGTCAGTACAGGTGCATCAAAGCTGGGACCGAGAGACTGAAAAACAGCTTCTATCTCAAGGCCATCAGACTGTTAAACAGCCACCACTAACATTGAGTGGCTGCTGCCAACACACTGACACTGACTCAACTCCAGCCACTTTAATAATGGGAATTGATGGGAAATGATGTAAATATATCACTAGCCACTTTAAACAATGCTACCTTATATAATGTTACTTACCCTACATTATTCATCTCATATGCATACGTATATACTGTACTCTATATCATCGACCGCATCCTTATGTAATACATGTATCACTAGCCACTTTAACTATGCCACTTTGTTTACATACTCATCTCATATGTATATACTGTACTCGATACCATCTACTGTATCTTGCCTATGCTGCTCTGTACCATCACTCATTCATATATCCTTATGTACATATTCTTTATCCCCTTACACTGTGTATAAGACAGTAGTTTTGGAATTGTTAGTTAGATTACTTGTTGGTTATTACTGCATTGTCAGAACTAGAAGCACAATCATTTTTCATCGCATTAACATCTGCTAACCATGTGTATGTGACAAATAAAATTTGATTTGAAGTAGTGAAGAGAACAGGTCCCAAAATCGACCCATGTGGTATGACCACGGTGGTAATTCAAGAAATCCAGACTTAACCCTATCAACCACGATGGCCTGAGTTCTGTCACTAAGATAATCATGAAACCATGAGCAGGCTGTCACGTTGGTATGAAGGATCAGGAGACAGGCGCAGGAATGTGTAATCGTTTTTTAAATTAAGCCCGAAATTACGGCGTGCCGCGTAATGGCACGGGGACAAAGACCAAACAATAACACAGGGTTGAAACCCAAACAAAATAGCGAGGAGTACCTTGAGGAAATAAGACACGCGCACAATGATTAACCCCTGGGGCGAGACCCGTAATCAACTGCACAATGATTAACCCACGGGGCGAGACCCGTAATCAACTGCACAATGATTAACCCATGGGGCGAGACCCGTAATCAACTGCACAATGATTAACCCATGGGGCGAGACCCGTAATCAACTGCACAATGATTAACCCATGGGGCGAGACCCGTAATCAACTGCACAATGATTAACCCCTGGGGCGAGACCCGTAATCAACTGCACAATGATTAACCCATGGGGCGAGACCCGTAATCAACTGCACAATGATTAACCCACGGGGCGAGACCCGTAATCAACTGCACAATGATTAACCCATGGGGCGAGACCCGTAATCAACTGCACAATGATTAACCCATGGGGCGAGACCCGTAATCAACTGCACAATGATTAACCCATGGGGCGAGACCCGTAATCAACTGCACAATGATTAACCCATGGGGCGAGACCCGTAATCAACTGCACAATGATTAACCCATGGGGCGAGACCCGTAATCAACTGCACAATGATTAACCCATGGGGCGAGACCCGTAATCAACTGCACAATGATTAACCCACGGGGCGAGACCCGTAATCAACTGCACAATGATTAACCCATGGGGCGAGACCCGTAATCAACTGCACAATGATTAACCCACGGGGCGAGACCCGTAATCAACTGCACAATGATTAACCCATGGGGCGAGACCCGTAATCAACTGCACAATCCACAAGGGCACGAAAGCCTAAAACACACAGCACAGGTACACACACACCAACGGACATAGTAACAATAACCGACACCACCACGGTGAACAAAGGGCACATATATACAAATACAATCCGTGGGAAAAGGGACCAGGTGTGCACAGTGAAAGTTCCAGAGGGATCCGTGACACAGGCGTCAGAGCTCAGGCCTATGGAGGACAACTTATTCAATAAGTTCAATAAAAAACACAATAAATGTTCAAAGAACTTTCTAAGAATATTATTTACAAACATATACATTCCGTTCTCACCATAAACTCTCTATCCTCTATCTTGCTAAGTGTGTTCAGGTTTGTTGGCCTAAGCAAATTAATATCCATGTGTCCTATGATGTATTGTTGTGTGTGATGTATTGTCTCTGCCTTCTTGCCCTTTGTGCTGTTGTCTGTGCCCAATAATGTTTGTACCCTGTTTTGTGCTGCTACCATGTTGTGATGCTGCCATGTTGTGTTGCTACCATGTTGTTGTCATGTTGTGTTGCTACCATGCTGTGTTGTAATGTGTTGCTGCCATGCTATGTTATCATCTTAGGTCTCTCTTTAAGTAATGTTGTGTTGTCTCTCTTGCCGTGATGTGTGTTTTGTCCTATGTTTGTATTTTATTTTTAATCCCAGCCCCCATCCCGGCAGGAGGTCTTTTGTCTTTTGGTAGGCCATCATTGTAAATAATAATTTGCTCTTAACTGACTTGCGTAGTTAAATAAAGGTGAAATAAAATGTAAAAAATGTTATATCTGTGCTTGGAGTTCAAAACCATTAACCTAAGCTAGCAGTGTAATATATAGCAGAACATGATTAAAAAAACAATCATAAACCGTTCTCATAATATTAATAAAACCTCCCAGGAAGACTTTCAGGGAACCATAGTAAAATGTTCTCAGAACCTCCCTTCACCACTGACGTTCCCAGAACAGACTACATTTTTACTTCCATTTTAAGAATGTAAAAAAAATGGCTCAATTTTACAGGTCAGGAAACTTATGGCTTCGTTCCCAGAACCAATGGGTAACCAAAAACGTACGTTCCCACAACTTCAAAGGAACCAAATGTGCTACCTGGGAACTAACCTGCTGTGTCTCAGCTTCTTTCCAAGCTGTTTAAAGGCACAGTCAATTTAATGTATGTAAACCTCTGACCCACTGGAATTGTGATACAGTGAATTATAAGTGAAATAATCTTGTTGGAAAAATTACTTGTGCCATACACAAAGTAGATGTCCTAACGGACCTGCCAAAACTATAGTTTGATAACAAGAAATTTATGGAGTGGTTGAAAAACAAGTTTTAATGACTCCAATCTAAGTGTATGTAAACTTCCGACTTCAACTGTATGTATAGTATGTGCACAGACTTTTCAGAAATGGCGCATACAGAAATTGAGCAAGAAATATATGCAAAGGTTTTAAATGAGGCCCCTGAAGACTTGTGTTGTCTTCCAGAGCTAATGCCTTGGCTTCAGCTCAATAGGCTAACACAGTCCTGTTGCACAAAGGTAACCCAGGATTCACACCCAGTTTGCTACACTTATAATTACTGTATTTCCAGGTGAGCTCCTGGGTGACGTGGATGATTATGACAGCCGGTTCTATGGAGGAGAAGAGAGAGGTGTTCTCATGTCTGGTCCATGTGGCCAGGTGCTGTTGGAACATGGGAAACTATAACACCGTCATGGAGTTCCTGGCTGGACTCAGGTAGAAACAAGGATAGAACCAATTATTCAAGGGAACACTCTACATCTCTCTATTCACACTCAGCATCTCCCCCATCCTACCCTTCAGGTCTCGCAAGGTGCTTAAGATGTGGCAGTTCATGGAGCAGTCGAACATCGAGACCATGCGTGCTCTGAAGGATGCTATGGCACACCATGAGACGTCTGCAGAGTACAGGAAGGTGGTCTCGCGTGCCCTCCACATCCCGGGCTGCAGGGTAGTGCCCTTCTGTGGGGTCTTTCTGAGAGAGCTAGGGGAGGCCCTGGATGGAGCAGCTAGCCTGATCAGCCTCAGACCACGCCTCAGCTCACAGGACTCTGTGGAGGTAAGGAATGATACATTTTTTGCCGGCTCCCAGATCTGTTTGGGGGGTGTGACAATGGCCATAGGAGTTGTCAAGACAGTAAAAACATATCTAGGATCAAGTTAGAGCATTGACATCACTGCACCCGTTTTCACCTGTTGTTTCCCATACTTCCTTCTGTGATATTCCTTACAAGACATTTAAATAACAAGGTTAACATTTCAAATTGTTTTGTCACGTGCCCAAGTATAGTAAAATGCCTTTCTTGCAAACTCTTCCCCAACATTGCAGTAATCAATATTTTTAGTACTATCAAAAAAAGTAAAGTAGAACAAAAACACAAGAAATAGAAATAAGAAGAGCATGAGGAAGCTATATACAGGGTTAGTGCCAGGATCAGTGCCAGGGTCAGTGCCAGGGTCAGTGCCAGGGTCAGTGCCAGGGTCAGTGCCAGGGTCAGTGCCAATACCATATTTACAATGTGCAGGGAGACTGGTGTTGAATAGGGGTAGATATGGGTAGGGATAAGGTGACTAGGCATCAGGATATATTATAGACAGAGTAGCAGCAGCGTGTGGGATGGTTGTATGAACGTGTGTGCGTGTTATGTGTGTGTGTGAGCAAATGAAATGTGTGTGTGTGCATGTGCGTGTATGTGTGTTGGATTGTCAGTGTGTGTATGTGTGAGTGAGTGTGTAGAGTGTGGATGTAGTGAGTGTGCCAGTGTGCATAGTCAGTTGGAAAATAAAAACAAAATGGAAGGCTCAATGCAGCTAGTCTGTGTAGCCATTTTGTTAGCTATTTAGCAGTGTTATGGCTTGGGAATAGAAGCTGTTCAGGAGACTGTTGGTGTCAGACTGGTTGCTCTGGTACTGCTTGCCGTGCGGAAACAGAGAGAACAGTCTATGGCTTTGGTGGCTGGAGTCTTTAACAATTTCCTTTCACACCGCCTGATATAGAGGTCCAGGGAGCTGGGCCCCAGAGATGTACTGGGCTGTCCACACCACTAGCTGTAGCACCATGTAATCAAGGGCTGTGCAGTTTCCATACCAAGCAGTGATGCAGCCAATCAAGATACTCTCGATGGTGCAGCTGTAGAACCTTTTGAGCATTTGAGGGCCCATGCCAAATCTTCTCAACCTCCTGAGGGGGAAGAGGCGCTGTCATGCCTTCTTGCGTGTGGGCGGACCAATTAAGTTCTTAGTGAGTTCTAGACCTTTTTCTTATCAACGTCCAACCCTTTAGGCCAAAAGTGATTCTCCACACAACCCGACTCATCATGAATATACTTTAGTAACTGTTCCCATCCTAAACACCACCATGTCTTCTTTCCATAGTTTCTCTCTGACTACAACGGACAGGACAACTTCTTGCAACGGGCGGGGCCAGATGGGCTTAACCAACAAGAGAAGGAAGGAACTGTCAATAACATCCTACAGACCATCCGTAGCTGCAACCGCAGTATGGAGTCTGAGGATGGGGAGGAATCCGGAGGGGCTGGTGATGGGAGCATCCCTGGTTCACGTAAAAACTCCTTCATGGAAGGCTACCGCAACCAGTAAGTGTTCACAATGGAAGCACCTAACTTTTTTGTGGATTGTGCTTGATTTTGGCATAGATTGTGCTAAAGAGTGTCAATAAAATGTGGAAACATTGGTACCACAACACCATACGATAAGTTGATCTGCTATCTGATACAAGCTAGGTGAAGTTGGCTCCTCATTTCAATATTTAATTGTGTTAAATTTAATTGTCAATGCATTATCATTTGTTTAGCATTTTGCATCTTTAGAAATATTTGTGTTGGTGTCTAATTGCATATAATCTGCATTAATTTGAATGTTTTTGGGGGGTAATTCTCCTCTCCTGAAAACCCTCTTCTCCGCAATTGGTCAGGTTCACCGTGGGCGATCTCTCCGACTCTGCGGGTGACCCATCTGACCTATCACAGGGCAAAGACCCAGACCTCCAGGGTAGTGGTGAGAGGACTCAGAAGGCATTTGCCCATGGTACGGAGCTGATCCCCTGGTACATCCTTACCCTCCACCCCCACGTGCAGCACTTCCTCCAGCAGGGCGCTACTGTGATCCATTACGATCAGGACTCCCACCTCACCGCCCGCTGCCTGCTCAGACTCCAACCTGACAATTGTGTCCTCACTTGGGCCAAGCTCCACAGTGGCGGTGGGGGCCTCCCTGGTTCTAGCTCTGTCCCTGACTCATCCAAGCTTCGGAGCCCCACTGGGTCAGGGGCTGGTGGTCAGACCCTCCCCCACTACAGGCCTCAGTACTGCGGGCAGTCCATACTGAAAGGCCTGGCGGATGGATTCCTGGATCTCTCCGTGGCTAAAGCTGTCTTCATGGGCCATCCAGGGGCTGACATTCAGGCGGTATGCCTGCAGAACAAGCTCTCATGTGGGTTGAGCCTGGAGGAGTGTGGGGTGACTCTGCTCTATGGGCTCCACACAACAGACAATAGGTTATTACACTTTGTGGCCCCCAGAAACACAGCTAGGATGGTGTATTCTGGGCTGCAGGCCCTGTTAGCTGCTCACAGGAGGATGAGGAGGTTCCCTGATCAAAGGCTGCAGTGGCTCCGTAGGAAGTACATCAACCTCTATCAGGTGAGGGACTGTGATGTAGTGATGGAGTCAAGTTACTAAACCTCAGGTCAGAGTTAAGTCCCAATTCCATAGTGTTCCAGTCTGAGTCAGAGTCACTACCGGTGACACTAATGGTGTCACCAGTCATGAAAATCGTGATATGATTGAGTCCTGGACTCGAGCACTTCAACAGTATTTCTCTGTCTTCTAGGAGGATGGCAGGTACGAGGGTCCGACACTAGCCCAGGCCATCGAGCTGTTTGGAGGCAGGAGATGGAGTGTGGGTGCTGGTAGCATGGAGAAGTCTGGAGCTCAGAAGAGCAGCCATCTCACTGTGACCTCCAATCAGAAGACTGGTAGCTCTAATAAAAAGAAAAAGAAGGCTATGACTAGGGTGAGAAAACATATTTTCAGTAGAGATTAGAGAACTCCTGCACAAATTCCTGGTGCTAGGTTGGAAGAGCATGTTGAGCCAGTTTCAATAAAATAACTAAATTGTTTGTGTGTGTGTGTGTGTGTGTGTGTGTGTGTGTGTGTGTGTGTGTGTGTGTGTGTGTGTGTGTGTGTGTGTGTGTGTGTGTGTGTGTGTGTGTGTGTGTGTGTGTGTGTGTGTGTGTGTGTGTGTGTGTTGTGTGTGTGTTTATGGTGATAGGGGGACAGTGGGGATGCCACAGATGATGAGATGGTGTCACATAAGGTGAAGAGTGGTTGGGATATCTTAGTACGGAGTGCACCGGACCCAACAGACAACATGGACCAAGAACAAGATGACAACAGCTCCTATGGTTTCCCAGGGCCTCTCTCCCCCTCCAGCAGTAGATCCATGGTCATTAGCACATCTTCCTCCTCCATCTCCTCCTCATCCTCAGCCTCCAATCAGAAGGCTCAACCGGGGTAATATGCTACAAAGTGGGGTATATTCTTCATTATAAACTGAGTGGTTTGAGCCCTGAATGCTGATTGGCTGACAGCCGTGGTATATACCCCGGGTATGACAAAGCATTTATTTTTACTGCTCTAATTACGTTTGTAATCAGTTTATAATAGCAATAAGGCACCTCTGGGGTTTGTGGTATATGGCCAATATACCACGGCTGGTGTGATATATTGGCCATATATCACACCCCCTCATGCCTTATTGCTTAAGTGTGTGAGTGTGTATATGCTTAATGTTTCATTCATTTGTGTGTGAGGATGTTTGTGCTGGAATTCGGTACACATAACATCACTTTTAATGTGTATTTTTATTGGCTTCTCGCTTCAGTAATAGGCCCAATCAGACACTACCTTGCCGGGGTAAGAGCCAATCAAAGAGCTTCCAGAACCTCATGGTATCAGATGGCACCATGAGCTTTACTGAGTTTATTGAGCTCTTTAAGTCCTTCAGGTAATCTGCTCTAACTCAACATGAATCTTTCTATGCTGTAAATTGTAATAAATTAACTGTTGATAAAATGTACATTCCTTTCCCAGTATTTAATCAATGGCAGATTGTGGCATTCCAGATAGGGCTTTCAGTGGTGTGCTTGATTTGCTCACTAGCATGACCTAAAATTGAGTGTATTGGGGCCTACATATTTTGTTCCCATGTTGGTGAGTAGTATCCGGAGTCGTAAGGACCTGAAAGATGTGTTTGATGCCCATGCTGTGCCCTGTGGTCAGTCTGCCTCTGAGCCTGCTCCTCTCTACACTCACCTCAGCATCGACGACACAGTCACAGAACTGCAGCCAGACCTGGGTGAGTTACCTGCCCAGTTGGGGTCAATTCCATTTCGATTCTATAGGAGTAATGTAGCCTGGTCCCAGATCTGTATGTGTTGTATAGTAATTATTGGCTTGCTACGGACCACTGGCATTGGTGAGAAAAACAGATCTGGAAAAGGGCTAGAAATAACAGCAGGCTAGAAATAATAATCTTCAAACTACAAACTCACAGGAAGCTCAGAAAATGTGCAGTGTGAAAAGCCCTTAAGTGCCCTAACGTATTTTTTATTTAACCTTTATTTAACCAGGTAGGCAAGTTGATAAAGCAAAGCAGTTCGACACATACAACAACACAGAGTTACACATGGAGTAAAACAAACATACAGTCAATAATACTGTAGAAAAACAAGTCTATATACAATGTGAGCAAATGAGGTGAGATAAGGGAGGTAAAGGCAAAGAAAAAAGGCCATGATGAAGTAAACGGCGAAGGAAATACAATATAGCAAGTAAAACACTGGAATGGTAGATTTGCAGTAGAAGAATGTGCAAGGTAGAGATTGAAAAACAGCTTCTATCTCAAGGCCATCAGACTGTTAAACAGCCACCACTAACACTGAGTGGCTGCTGCCAACACACTGTCATTGACACTGACCCAACTCCAGCCATTTTAATAATGGGAATTGATGGGAAATGTAAATATATCACTAGCCACTTTAAACAATGCTACCTTATATAATGTTACTTACCCTACATTATTCATCTCATATGCATATGTATATACTGTACTCTACAACATCGACTGCATCCTTATGTAACACATGTATCACTAGCCACTTTAACTATGCCACTTTGTTTACTTTGTCTACACACTCATCTCATATGTATATACTGTACTCGATACCATCTACTGTATGCTGCTCTGTACCATCACTCATTCATATATCCTTATGTACATGTTCCTTATCCCCTTACACTGTGTATAAGACAGTAGTTTTGGAATTGTTAGTTAGATTACTTGTTGGTTATCACTGCATTGTCGGAACTAGAAGCACAAGCATTTCGCTACACTCGCATTAACATCTGCTAACCATGTGTATGTGACAAATAAAATTTGATTTGATTTGATTTTGAAATAATGAGGTGCAAAGGAGCAAAAATAAATAAATAAATACAGTAGGGGGAGAAGTAGTTGTTTGGGCTAAATTATGGATGGGCTATGTACAGGTGCAGTAATCTGTGAGCTGCTCTGACAGCTGGTGCTTAAAGCTAGTGAGGGAGATAAGTGTTTCCAGTTTCAGAGATGTTTGTAGTTCGTTCCAGTCATTGGCAGCAGAGAACTGGAAGGAGAGGCGGCCAAAGGAAGAATTGGTTTTGGGGGTGGCCAGAGAGATATACCTGCTGGAGCATGTGCTACAGGTGGGTGCTGCTATGGTGACCAGCGAGCTGAGATATGGGGGGAGTTTACCTAGCAGGGTCTTGTATATGACCTGGAGCCGGTGGGTTTGGCGACTAGCATGAAGCAAGGGCCAGCCAACGAGAGCGTACAGGTCACAGTGGTGGGTAGTATATGGGGCTTTGGTGACAAAACGGATGGCACTGTGATAGACTGCATCCAATTTATTGAGTAGGGTATTGGAGGCTATTTTGTAAATGACTCGGTAGGGTGGTCAGTTTTACAAGGGTATGTTTGGCAGCATGAGTGAAGGAGGGTTTGTTGCGAAATAGGAAGCCAATTCTAGATTTAACTTTGGATTGGAGATGTTTGATGTGAGTCTGGAAGGAGAGTTTCTAGTCTAACCAGACACCTATGTATTTGTAGTTATCCACATATTCTAAGTCAGAACCGTCCAGAGTAGTGATGTTGGACAGGCGGGCAGGTGCAGGCAGCGATCGGTTGAAGAGCATGCATTTAGTTTGACTTATTTGTAGGGGTCCAGATTTTGCAACTCTTTCAGAACATCAGCTGACTGGATTTGGGAGAAGGTGAAATGGGGAAGGCTTGGGCGAGTTGCTGTGGGGGGTGCAGTGCTGTTGACCGGGGTAGGGGTAGCCAGGTGAAAAGCATGGCCAGTCGTAGAAAAATGGTTTTTAAAATTCTCAATTATAGTGGATTTATCGGTGGTGACAGTGTTTTCTATCCTCAGTGCAGTGGGCAGCTGGGAGGAGGTGTTCTTACTCTCCATGGACTTTACAGTGTCCCAGAACTTTTTTGAGTTTGTGTTGCAGAAAGCAAATTTTTGTTTGAAAAAGCATGCCTTGGCTTTTCTAACTGCCTGTGTATATTGGTTTCTATCTTCCCTGAAAAGTTGCATATCATGGGGACTGCTCGATGTTAATGCAGAACTAATAGGATGTTTTTGTGTTGGTTAAGGGCAGTCAGGTCTGGAGAGAACCAAGGGCTATATCTGTTCCTCGTTCTAAATTTCTTGAATGGGGCATGCTTATTTAAGATGGTGAGGCGGGATGAGATCGGGATGAGACGGGATGAGATCAATATCCTTCCAGGATACCCCGGCCAGGTCGATTAGAAAGGCCTGCTCGCTGAAGTGTTTCAGGGAGCGTTTGACAGTAATGAGTGGAGGTTGTTTGACCGCTGAGCCATTACGGATGCAGGCAATGAGGCAGTGATCGCTGAGATCTTGGTTGAAAACAGCAGCAGAGGTGTATTTAGAGGGCAAGTTGGTAAGGATGATATCTATGAGGGTGCCCGTGTTTACGGCTTTGGGGTGGTACCTGGTAGGTTCATTGATAATTTGTGTGAGATTGAGGGCATCAAGCTTAGATTGTAGGATGGCTGGGGTGTTAAACATGTTCCAGTTTAGGTCGCCTAGCAGCACGAGCTCTAAAGATAGATGGGGGGGCAATCAGTTCACATATGGTGTCCAGAGCACAACTGGGGGGAGAGGCTGGTCTATAGCCGGCGGCAACGGTGAGAGACTTGTTTTTACAGAGGTGGATTTTTAAAAGTAGAAGTTCAAATTGTTTGGGTACAGACCTGGATAGTAGGACAGAACTCTGCAGGCTATCTTTGCAGTAGATTGCAACACCGCCCCCTTTGGCTGTTCTATCTTGTCTGAAAATGTTGTAGTTAGGGATGAAGATTTCAGAATTTTTGGTGGTCTTCCTAAGCCAGGATTCAGACACGGCTAGAACATCTGGGT
This sequence comes from Oncorhynchus gorbuscha, assembly GCF_021184085.1. NCBI lineage: Eukaryota > Metazoa > Chordata > Actinopteri > Salmoniformes > Salmonidae > Oncorhynchus > Oncorhynchus gorbuscha. Next base: position 76,777,269 of record NC_060178.1, on the reverse strand, counting down.
TGGCAGAGTGTGCTAAAGCAGTGAATAAAACAAACTTAGGGAGGAGGTTTCTAATGTTAACATGCATGAAACCAAGGCTATTATGGTTACAGAAGTCATCAAAAGAGAGCGCCTGGGGAATAGGAGTGGAGCTAGGCAATGCAGGGCCTGGATTCCCCTCTACATCACCAGAGGAACAGAGGGGGAGTAGGATAAGGGTACGGCTAAAAGCTATGAGAATTGGTCGTCTAGAACGTCTGGAACAGAGAGTAAAAGGATGTTTCTGGGGGCGATAAAATATCTTCAAGGTATAATGTACAGACAAAGGTATGGTAGGATGTGAATACAGTGGAGGTAAACTTAGGTATTGAGTGATGATGAGAGAGATATTGTCTCTAGAAACATCATTGAAACCAGGTGATGTCATCGCATGTGTGGGTGGTGGAACTGAAAGGTTGGATAAGGTATAGTGAGCAGGACTAGAGGCTCTACAGTGAAATAATCCAATAAACACCGACCAGAACAGCAATGGACAAGGTATATTGACATTAAGGAGGGACATGCTTAGTCGAGTGATCATAAGGGTCCAGTGAGTAGTGAGGTTGGTTGGGGTAACAGCGATTCAGACAGCTAGCCGGGCCATCGGTAGCAAGCTAGCAGAGGATGGAGGTCTGTTTTTAGCCACCTCGTGCATTTCCGTCGGTAGATTAATGGGGTTCCGTGTGGTAGAGGGGATCAATCCAATTGGCAAAATATATATAGTTATAGTGACCCAAGAAAAATAGTCCGATAGACCTAGCAGCCGATAAGACAGCTAACGATTAGCGGGCCGCAGATGGGTGTTCAGGTAACGTCGCGTCGGAGGAGACAGTTGGATAACTCCCTCGGGCAGATAACGTTGGTAGTCCAGTCGTGAAGGCCCGGTGGGGCTCCGCATCGGCAGTAAAACGGGTCCGGATAGGTGATTGTAGCCCAGGAGTGGCTGATGGAACTCTTCAGCTGGCTAGCTCCGGAATAATTTGTTTGCTCCGGGATCGACGTAAGCCAATAGTCACACGGATAGCAGCTAGCTAGCTGCGAGATCCAGGTGTAAATGTCCAGAGCTTGTGGTTGAAATCTGGGGATATGGAGAGAAGAATAGGTCTGGTATATTCTGGTCTGAGTCGTGTTGTACAAAACTGCCGATAGCTTTTCGAGCTACAGGATAGCTGATGACCACAAACCGTGGTTAGCTGAATACTAACGTTAGCCAGTAAACTGGCTAGCTTCTGGCTAGCTTCTATTGTGGATTTCAAATTTGAGGTAAATAAAAAATAAAAAATAAAATTGGTGAGGCGGGTTGCAGGAGAGTGTTTTGAAGTTTGAAAAGAAAGTATATAAAAGATATGCGAAGAAAGGTGTAAATATATATATACATGGGACACGACAAGACGAGGACAAAGGACGTCTGACTAGGACGTCCGATATACTTAGCTTCTCATATTTGCTTTGAAGTCAAGTCTATCAATATTTATTTGCATTTTCCTCCATACTAGACCTTCTGACACGTAACAGCCTGGATCTTGGCCTTTCCATCCGGATCAAGCGACACATGTCAGACAATCAGAAGCATATTTCAGACGCCATAGCTGCAGCCAGCATCGTGACCAACAGTACTGGTGTGGAGAGTGTCTCGCTGGGAGCTCTGGGCATGACCATCATGCACCTCAATGACTTCCTGGTCAACTGTCAGGGAGAGAACCACTCGCATGATGAAGTCCTAAGAATTATCCAGGTGTGTGTGTGTGTGTGTGTCATTGTCTATGCATGTGTATGTGTATACTTTCTACTTTGTCTTTTGTCAGACAATCTTCCACTGAATTAATGTAAGAGACATGTGTTGTGTATTCCAGAAATTTGAACCGTCTGCCAGTTTGCGTCAGATTGGCTGGATGTCCTTTGAGGGATTTGCACGGTCAGTATTTTTAGTATCTGTTTGTGATCCCTGCCGGAATTGAACCCATGACCCTGACATTACTAGCACCATGCTCTTACAAACTGAGCCAAAAAGAACCACAATTCAGAAATAACCTAGGTTTGCTTTCCCCTGCTATAAGGTATCTGATGGACAAGGACAACTCTGCTTCCAAACTGGAGGAGTCTCAGCTGAATGTGTTAGAGCTCCAATACCCTCTGTCTTACTACTACATCGCTACATCACACAACACCTACCTGACTGCCCACCAACTCAAGGGAGAGTCATCTGTGGAGCTGTACAGCCAGGTGAGAATCAGAACACTCGGTATTAACATGATGGGGATAATACGCCATGTAATGTTATTTACTCAAACCGATTCAGTGTACAGCAATACAGCTGTTGTGCTGATAAACTGTCAGTGAAATGCCTTTCCGGTAGCAAATTTGGAGGGAAGCCCTACCAGGGCTTGAACCTGAGTCCTTGCGTCTTATCCAATTACATCAAGAGATCCAAACCTTCTTGATCCAAGCCATAGAGGTCTCTAGGTGTGATGCTAAGGTCGCTACATTATTGTTTGTTTGGTTTCTTGTTGTCTCAGGTGCTCCTGCAGGGATGCAGGAGTGTTGAATTGGACTGTTGGGATGGAGACGATGGCATACCAATCATCTATCATGGACACACCCTCACTACCCGCATACCCTTCAAGGTGTGTTAAGTTGAGTTGATCTGAGTTGAATACAGTTTGGTTGAATTGAACAGAGTTGAGTTGGTTTGAGCAGGTTTGAGTTGAGTTGAACTCAAAAAGATAAGATCACTATTGATCAATTGCACACAAGTTACAACGGAAATTTGACTTTCGCTTATAACCCAACCCCTCTGAAAGACACACATACATAGACCAGTTTTGGAGAGGTGCAGGGTGCCACACTGGGCATCCGGGAGGCTGTTATTGTGGGGGGATAAGTGCCTTGCTCAAGGGCACAACAGCATCTAGGATTTGATAGTAGCAACATTTTGGGTTGCCAGCTCACTTCCCGACAGATTTTTTCTGTCAGAACCGGGGTTCAAACTGGCAACCCACCAGTTGTTGGCTCGCCTCTCTAACCGCTAGGCTACCTGCCGCACATGTAATCCAGTTCCTACTCCCATTCCTGCAGGATGTGGTGGAAGCAGTGAACCGATCAGCCTTTGTGACCTCTGACCTGCCTGTGATGCTGTCCATAGAGAATCACTGCTCCCTGCCGCAGCAACGCAAGATGGCCAACATCTTCAAGGTGAGTAGGCCTACTTACTATCCTGTCCAGTTCATTGTTGAAATGTTGAGATGTTAAATGGGCGCTCATGCTTGTTGGTGTTTTACTCAAGAAAGTGGATATTCAGGCAGCAGATCAAAAAAAATGAAGGTTAGGGATAGAGGGGGTGAGGTTAGGGTTAGAGTGGGTGAAGTTAGGGTTAGAGGGGGTGAGGTTAGGGTTAGAGTGGGTGAAGTTAGGGTTAGAGGGGGTGAGGTTAGGGTTAGAGTGGGTGAAGTTAGGGTTAGAGGGGGTGAGGTTAGGGTTAGAGTGGGTGAAGTTAGGGTTAGAGGGGGTGGGGTTAGGGTTAGAGGGGTGAGGTTAGGGTTAGAGGGGGTAAGGTTAGGGTAAGAGTTTAGGTTAGGGTAAGAGTTTAGGTTAGGGTAAGAGTTTAGGTTAGGGTAAGAGTTTAGGTTAGGTATAGAGTTTAGGTTAGGTATAGAGTTTAGGTTAGGTAAGGTTAGGGTAAGAGTTTAGGTTAGGTATAGAGTTTAGGTTAGGTATAGAGTTTAGGTTAGGTAAGGTTAGGGTAAGAGTTTAGGTTAGATATAGAGTTTAGGTTAGGTAAGGTTAGGGTAAGAGTTTAGGTTAGGTATAGAGTTTAGGTTAGGTTTAGGTTAGGTAAGTTTGGGGGTAAGAGTTTAGGTTAGGTAAGGTTAGGGTAAGAGTTTAGGTTAGGTATAGAGTTTAGGTTAGAGTTTAGGTTAGGTAAGGTTTAGGTTAGGTAAGAGTTTAGGTTAGGTAAGGTTAGGGTAAGAGTTTAGGTTAGGTAAGGTTAGGGTAAGAGTTTAGGTTAGGTATAGAGTTTAGGTTAGGTAAGGTTAGGGTAAGAGTTTAGGTTAGGTAAGGTTAGGGTAAGAGTTTAGGTTAGGTAAGGTTAGGGTAGAGTTTAGGTTAGGTAAGGTTAGGGTAAGAGTTTAGGTTAGGTAAGGTTAGGGTAAGAGTTTAGGTTAGGTATAGAGTTTAGGGTAAGAGTTTAGGTTAGGTAAGGTTAGGTATAGAGTTTAGGTTAGGTAAGGTTAGGGTAAGAGTTTAGGTTAGGTATAGAGTTTAGGTTAGGTAAGGTTAGGGTAAGAGTTTAGGTTAGGTATAGAGTTTAGGTTAGGTAAGGTTAGGGTAAGAGTTTAGGTTAGGTATAGAGTTTAGGTTAGGTAAGGTTAGGGTAAGTGTTTAGGTTAGGTAGAGTTTAGGTTAGGTAAGGTTAGGGTAAGTGTTTAGGTTAGGTAAAGTGTTAGGTTAGGTATAGAGTTTAGGTTAGGTATAGAGTTTAGGTTTAAGGTTAGGTAAGGTTTAGGTTAGGTATAGAGTTTAGGTTAGGTATAGAGTTTAGGTTAGGTAAGGTTAGGGTAAGTGTTTAGGTTAGGTAAGGTTAGGGTAAGTGTTTAGGTAAGGTTAGGGTAAGTGTTTAGGTTGGGTATAGAGTTTAGGTTAGGTATAGAGTTTAGGTTAGGTAAGGTTAGGGTAAGTGTTTAGGTTAGGTATAGAGTTTAGGTTAGGTATAGAGTTTAGGTTAGGTAAGGTTAGGGTAAGTGTTTAGGTTAGGTAAGGTTAGGGTAAGTGTTTAGGTTAGGTATAGAGTTTAGGTTAGGTATAGAGTTTAGGTTAGGTAAGGTTAGGGTAAGTGTTTAGGTTAGGTAAGGTTAGGGTAAGTGTTTAGGTAAGGTTAGGGTAAGTGTTTAGGTTGGGTATAGAGTTTAGGTTAGGTATAGAGTTTAGGTTAGGTAAGGTTAGGGTAAGTGTTTAGGTTAGGTATAGAGTTTAGGTTAGGTATAGAGTTTAGGTTAGGTAAGGTTAGGGTAAGTGTTTAGGTTAGGTAAGGTTAGGGTAAGTGTTTAGGTTAGGTATAGAGTTTAGGTTAGGTATAGAGTTTAGGTTAGGTAAGGTTAGGGTAAGTGTTTAGGTTAGGTATAGAGTTTAGGTTAGGTATAGAGTTTAGGTTAGGTAAGGTTAGGGTAAGTGTTTAGGTTAGGTATAGAGTTTAAGTTAGGTATAGAGTTTAGGTTAGGTAAGGTTAGGGTAAGTGTTTAGGTTAGGTAAGGTTAGGGTAAGTGTTTAGGTTAGGTAAGGTTAGGGTAAGTGTTTAGGTTAGGTATAGAGTTTAGGTTAGGTATAGTGTTTAGGTTAGGTAAGGTTAGGGTAAGTGTTTAGGTTAGGGTAAGTGTTTAGGTTAGGTAAGGTTAGGGTAAGTGTTTAGGTTAGGTAAGGTTAGGGTAAGTGTTTAGGTTAGGTAAGGTTAGGGTAAGTGTTTAGGTTAGGTAAGGTTAGGGTAAGTGTTTAGGTTAGGTAAGGTTAGGGTAAGTGTTTAGGTTAGGTAAGGTTAGGGTAAGTGTTTAGGTTAGGTATAGAGTTAGTGAACAGGAACATATACATTGCCTTTAATAAGTCAATCATAATTGACCCGTCTTCCCTTCCAGAAACAGATTAATACTCTGATGGTGTGTTTGTGTGTTGTCCTTCAACAGACTGTGTTTGGGGATAAGCTGGTGACAAAGTTCCTGTTTGAGAGTGATTTCTCAGACGACCCGCTGTTGCCATCACCATGGCAACTGAGGGGGAAAATCCTCCTCAAGAACAAGAAGCTGAAAGCTCACCAGACGCCGGTGGACATCCTCAAACAGAAAGCAAGGCCCTGATAATGAACACTAAACAAAAGTTGTCTTAACAGTTGTTGATCCAGTCCTTTATCTGTATCATGTGCTGTACTGTATGTACCTAAAATGATGGTACACTGATGCGTAATTAGAATGAACTAAGATTGTCCTCAATAACTCTTCCTGATACAGGCTCACCAGTTGGCACAGATGCATGCTCAGGCCAGTAGTGTGATGCCTCCTCCCTTCCCAACCATCAACAATGAGGAAGAAGAGGAAGAAGAGTATGAGGATGAATATGACTATGAGTACGAATCACTATCTGATGGTATGATCACACCATCAATAGCATCCCTGTGTCTGCCAGTTTATAGTCAAGCCATTTGGGTGGTAACACCCTCATGATACCCTCAGACAGCATACGTTTAATTATCCCAATTCTTCTACTCATCCTGTGACCCCCCTACTCACTCTTCCTCTGCAGCTGACGTCCCCACTTTATCTCCTGCTTCTTATGTCCCAGAAGGTAATACAAGTAATCAAATGAATCACTTAAGATTAGCTAAACCCACCGCATGCTTGTTGTCCTGTTGCTGAATAGATTTGTGCAGTGCTCTGGTACACTGGCTGTGACTGTGTCCATTGCACAAGGGGGTTCAAAAGATTCTTGTCTACTAAATGAGTATCCACTGACACTCAATTTGATTACCAAGTGGGTCAAAGACAAGAGATGGCTTGGAAGCCAATAGTTTTTGGCCAAATGTTTGAATGTTACATAGTTCTTTGTCACCGAAAACATCAAATTCGATTATACTGAATGAGTGCGTGTATTTGTTTAGACTGCAAGAATAATGTATTTGGCTGGGAATGTCTGCGTTGATACAGATAATATCCTGGAGGATAGACCGGAGGGAAAGTCTTCATCGGGGGAGAAGTTACAGACTGAACACAGTGACGAAGTCCCCAAGAAGATGAAGAAATGTGAGAGTGCTACTCACAACAAAGGGAAGGTGAGTTTGTCTTCCATCTCCATTCGTCACATTTGGTTGGATCCAGTAAATCCGGAAACAAAAAAGCTAATTAACCAGTTTGTACGTTAATGTTTGATTAATCACAGCATGAGACATGGGGTTAAACATTTAAAAATACATATTTGACATATTATTGGTATTTGTCTGAAATAGTTTGTCTCTTTTATATTTTTCTACACACACACACATACATACACACAGGTATTTGGCAAGGAGTTAGAGGAAGAATTCAAGTTGCCTCGAAGCAAGAAGGAAGGACGACAGATAGCCCAGGAGCTCTCAGATCTGGTGATCTACTGTCAAGCTGTCAAATTCCCAGGTAGTTCCTTACATTACATCCCCTTCTGTAAACAAACTATACAATTCCTTGTAAATAGGTTCGTTTCCAGTATTTTTATATAATTGTAGGTATAGGCCTATATAATATCTCTGAAGCATTTGTCTTACTTGTGAGACCCCTTTGCAAAGGTATTCACTATTTTCACATTTGGATGACTTCTGTGTGTGTGGGGTCCCAGGTCTATCCACCCCTACTCCATCTGATACTCCCAGGGAGAGAAAAGAGAGAAAAGAAGTTCTTTCTTCTAGAGGAAAGGGCAGGAGGTCCATCTTTGGGAATCACCCAGGGAAAGGTTTTCCAGGGGACCCATCGACAGTGATGCGCACCCCAGGGCGAGGTAGGCTACTCTTCTCTGCCCCATGACAGAGTTCTAATTCAATGCTAGCGGTCTGCTACTATTTCCTAGACAGGCTAGACATCTTTTGGATATACTTGAAAGTTAAACCCTTTGCGGTCAGTGTGTCTCACACACACACAAACGCATACCTCTAACACACGTCTCTCATAACCCTTTCCCCTAAATCTGAAGGAGCAGCATCAGAGGGCCCCCGTCCCAACTGGGAAGAATCACCCACCTCCCCTCCCTACACCTGTAACGCCTCCCTCAGCTCCCTCATCCGCACCCCAAAATGCTATCACGTCTCCTCAGTCAATGAGAACGCTGCCAAGCGCCTGTGTCGCCGCTACTCCCGGAAGCTGATCCAACACACCAGCGCCCAGCTCCTGCGAACTTACCCGGCAGCCACCCGTATTGACTCCACCAACCCCAGTCCCCTACTCTTCTGGCTGCATGGAATACAGCTGGTCGCTCTCAACTACCAGACCGATGGTGAGCTAGATGCTAGGAGTCGTCAACTAAGTCAAGTTTGCTTTATTATGCCTAAAGTGGGAAATTCATTTGGCTAGCTTCATTCAAGCAAACCATGTTAGACCTACTGGCATAATGAGTTGGCGCTGTCTGCATTCAGTTGAAAGTACAAGGGGACAAGGGGTTTGGCAAATTCACTATTTCAGAAGTTGAATCAGGGAAGCCAATTGAATGGAGCACAAGTCGACAATATCCTTCTTGAAAATGACGTCTGTCTGAAATTCTAGTTGTTGGAGCACAAACCTCTTTTTGAGTCTTTCTGAAAGTGACCATATTTCTCTCTCTCTCTTTCTCTCTCTCCTTCTCTGACAGACCTGCCCCTGCAGCTGAACGCGGCCATGTTTGAGCCTAACGGGGGTTGTGGGTATGTACTGAAGCCCCCGGTCCTGTGGGATGCCAGCTGCCCACTCTACAGACACTTCTGCCCCCTTGACAGAGACCCAGAGGGCATGAGCCCCGCCTTGTTCACTCTCACTGTGAGTATATAGCAGTAATAGTTGGATGTATACAGTGTATTTAGAAAGTGTTCAGAACCCTCGACTTTTTCCACATTTTGTTTACGTTACAGCCTTTTTCTAAAATTGATTGAATTGTTTTTTCCCCCCTCATCAATCTACACACAATATCCCATAATGAAAAAGCGAAAACCGTTTAAAAAAAAACATTTTTGCAAATGTATTAAAAATAAAAATAAACTTATTTACATAAGTATTCAGACCCTTTGTGATGAGACTCGAATTGAGCTCAGTTGCATCCTGTTTCCAGTGATCATCCTTGAGATGTTTTTACAACTTGATTGGAGTCCACCTGTGTCAAACTCAATTGATTGGACATGATTTGGAAAAGTACACACTTGTCTATATAAGGTCCACAGAGCAAAAACCAAGCCATGAAGTCAAAGGAATTGTCCGTAGAGCTCCGAGACAGGATTGGGTCGAGGCACAGATCTGGGGAAGGGTACCAAAATATTTCTGCAGCATTGAAGGTCCCCAAGAAGACAGTGGCCTCCATCATTCTTAAATGGAAGAAGTTTGGAAGCACCAAGATTCTTCCCAGAGCTGGCTGCCCGGACAAACTGAAAAATCGGGGGAGAAGGGCCTTGGTCAGGGAGGTGACCAAGAACCTGATGGTCACTCTGACAGAGCTCCAGAGTTCCTCTGTGGAGATGGGAGAACCATCCAGAAGGACAATCATCTCTGCAGCACTTCACCAATCAGGCCTTTATGGTAGAGTGGCCAGATGGAAGCCACTCCTCAGTAAAAGCACATGACAACTTGGAGTTTGCCAAAAGGCACCTAAAGACTCTCAGACCATGAGAAACAAGACGCTCTGGTCTGATGAAACCCAAGAACTCTTTGGCCTGAATTCCAAGCGTCACGTCTGGAGGAAACCTGGCACCATCCCTATGGTGAAACATGGTGGTGGCAGCATCATGCTGTGGGGATGTTTTTCAGCAGCTGGGACTGGGAGACTAGTTAGGATTGAGGGAAAGATGAATAGAGAAAAGTACAGAGAGATCCTTGATGAAAACCTGCTCCAGAGCATTCAGAGCCTCAGACTGGGGTGAAGGGTCACCTTACAACAGGACAATGTCCCTAAGCACACAGCCAACAGAACACAGGAGTGGCTTCGGGACAAGTCTCTGAATGATCATGAGAGTTGCCCAGACAGAGCCCGGACTTGAAACCGATCGTACATCTCTGGAGAGACCTGAAAATAGCTGTGCAGCAACGCTCCCCATCCAACCTGACAGAGCTTGAGAGGATCTGCAGAGAAGAATGGGAGAAACTCTCCAAATACAGATGTGCCAAGCTTGTAGTGTCATACCCAAGAAGACTCGAGGCTGTAAAAGGTGCTTCAACAAAGTACTGAGTAAAGGGTCTGAATACTTATGTAAATATGATATTTCAGTTTTTCCTTTGTCGTTATGGGTTATTGTGTGTAGATTGATGAGGGGGAAAAATACGATTTAATACATTTTATAAGAATGCTGTAATGTAACAAAATGTGGAAAAAGTAAAAGGGTCTGAATACTTTCTGAATGCACTATACATATACTGAACGTACAAAACATTAGGAACACCTTCCTAATATAAAGTTGCAACCCCTTTTGCCATCAAAACCGCCACAATTTGTCGGGGCATGGACTCTACAAGGTGTCAAACTTTCAACTGTAATGCTGGGCAATGTTGACTCCAGTGCTTCCCACAGTTGTGTCAAGTTGGTTGGATGTCCTTTGGGCGGTGGACCATTCTTGATACACATGGGAAACTGTTGAGTGTGAATAACCCAGCAGCTTTGCAGTTCTTGTCACACTCAAACCGCTGCGTCTGGCATCTACTACCATAAGCCATTCAAAAGCACTTCAATCTTTTGTTTTGCCCATTCACGCTCTTAATAGCATACATACACAATCCATGTCTCAACTGTCTCGAGGCTTAAAAATCATTCTTTAACCTGTCTCCACCCCTTCATCTACACTGATTGAAGTGGATTTAACAGGTGACTTCAATAAGGGATCATAGCTTTCACCTGGTCCATGTCATGGAAAGAGCAGGTCCACTCAGTGTACAATCACATGATAACAGTAGTATACAACAAGTAGCTAGTGATCGGCAAAAGCAGCACTGTCAACTGGTTTCCTTTTTTGTTCAGTTAATCTAATGCAATGTTTTTTAATGGATGTCTTTCTCTCGGTCTCGGTCTCTTTCTCTCTCTTTCCATTCCTTCCAGATCATCTCTGGTCAGAACGTATGCCCAGGGACCACAGCAGGCAATCCCTACATCGAGGTAGACATCATGGGCATGCAGGCAGACGGGTGCCACTTCCGCACCAAACCCATCCACCGTAACCCCCTGAACCCCATATGGAACCAGAGCTTTCACTTCCCCCTACTCATGGCTGACCTGGCCTTCCTACGGTTTACTGTGGTGGAACACAACAGCTCCCAGACCACGGCTCATAGGATCATACCACTCAGAGCACTCAGGACAGGTACAGTAGGCGCACACACAGAGACACACACATGCTACATAATTTTATCTCTGACTTATCTTCCATGGACTAATCTAATTTTAAACACAGGCACACACACACACGCACAAAGATTGTGTTTTTTATTAAAAGACCTGAAGACCCAAGCTTGGTACAGCTACAGTCCTTTCAGATGAAACAAATACTAATTACCAAATTAGCATAGAAAAATGTAGTTATGATTAAAACTCCAGACATTCCAAACTGTTGAATGCAAATGTCGGCCTATATGCTGCTATAATGAGCCTAATTCATGCACAAACTATTCTGTTTGAAATTATCATTTTTGTTTGTGCAAAGACAGAAACTGCAAAAACTGTCAGAGCTTTTAACACATCATTTTGGAGGGATTTTGATAGTTCAACAATAGACTTGCAAATAGCCTAGTTTGTAAAAAATAAATAATATATAAACGTTATATTGTTTTGTACAAATAGGCCACTCCTTTCCTCAACAGCTATCCTTCCAAGAACAAGCTACTACTACTACTCAACTGTCATTCAACCAATCGATAGAAAAAGAGCAGACTCTCTGAGCTATCCATCCGTACCGGCACCCAAAACGAGTAGAGCTTTCAATTTCAATTCACTTGAAGCAGTGACCCTCTCAATACCGGGAAGCAGGATCGAACATGATGGCTACATCTACAAAATGGAACAAAAGCCTGCAAAAAAACATTTATACTGCATGTGCATCAAATCATTCTCACAAGTGCCGAGGTCCCATGGTCTTCACTGACTGGGGGACCAATATATCCAACGTGTCAGGAGTACACAACTATGACCCGGATGGAATGGTGACAGGTCAACAGGTGTGGAACATGACAGAAAATGGGAGTTGAATAACCCGAAGAAGAATCTGGAGACCGAGGAAAGCAGACACCGTGTTTTGGAGTCATCAGTTGTCAGAGACTGTCAGAAACAACCCTGTACACAACGTAAAAAAGTGTGTAGACCTACAGAATCACCGACAAAAGAAGAAGCAGGCGCCGCCGGTACTGGCTGAAACCATCCCCGAGAGCCATGGCATGGCAGCAGGTAAAGATAGAACTCTTCCCAACCCTGTCATCCTTGAGGCAGGAGCCACAGATGAGGGAGACCCGATGCCGTCTGAGCCTACAACCCTCTCCGATTCCGATCTACCTGCAACCCTCTCCAACCTGGTCAATCATACCTGAGATCTATCATAGCACCACGCGTGAACAAGGCCGTGAACCCCATTTCTTCCAGCGCGACAGTGGACCAGGACAGATTTCTTATCTTCACAACGAAACCCAACTTAGAATACTGTCGGGCATGCAAGCATGTGTTTGCAGATGGATCATTCAAGAAGATCCCATCTTTATGCCAGGAGGTGCAAACCATTCACAGGATGCACCCCACCTACTTGATGGAGTCAATTGTTTATGCAGCAGCCTATATTGTTATGACAGATAAGTCTGACGTATGTACCGACAATTGATATAGCCTAATTATAAATGTTTTTTTATACATTATATTGTAGGCCTGTTTAAATGTGTTTTATTGTTGTAGGTCTATATTCAGATTTGTGCTGCCATAGGCCTACACGTGAAATAAAACTAGGACAAAATTTAAATGATTGCTTTAGTCTAATGTGTCCATTTACAAAATAGGGCAAAACACCTTGAATTGAACATGCCATCTAATATTATATTTATATTTTTTAGCAAACATGTCGTTGCAACACATATACTTGTGCGTTCCAAGTGCTGAAGAGCCTGTGACCCACCACGTCAAGATGTTCTACACACTCACATTTGTTCTGCCGGCTGACGTGGTGAAGTGTTTCAAGGAGCTGAAGAGCCTGCGACCCACCACGTCAAGATGTTCTACACACTCGCATTTGTTCTGCCGGCTGACGCGGTGAAGTGTTTCAAGGAGCTGAAGAGCCTGCGACCCACCACGTCAAGATGTTCTACACACTCGCATTTGTTCTGCCGGCTGACGCGGTGAAGTGTTTCAAGGAGCTGAAGGAAATGGCATTCTTTTAGGTACCGGAGCTGTCCACCTTTCTGGAGAACTTTGAGAAGACGTGGATTGGCAGAGGAGAGAAAGCCCCGGAATATAACATGGGTATGATGTTAAAAATAGTAGCCTAGGCATATTAGGCTAAGATTATATATTTTTATGTTGTTTTTGTGTTATTAATTATTAGGCCATAGCATTGATGACAATGGGACAAATAATAAAATGTCTAACAAGTTGATATATTTTTATTCTAGATTTGTGTAACTACCACGATGTTGTCCTACAAGACATCTGGAAGACCAACAGCATAGTGAAGGCCTGGTATCGGTCACTTGGGTTATTTTTTGAGAAGACCAGACAACCCACGATCTGGGAGTTGATTAACAACTTGTGACTCCTTGTGACGACTACTCATTACCAAACTGTGGCCTAAATGTTCTTACCCCTGCGTCTATTTGTGTTTTTAATGCAGGCACTTCTTTTTTTGCTATTTTCCATTTTCGATGCAAACTTTTTTGTTAAACCAGGCTTTTTGTAAATAAACGTTTCATTGTAAATCATCGGCTTGCTTCATTCATTCTTGAGGGATGCACAAAACGAATTTGGAGACTGCTGTGCTTTCCAGTTCAGGAACATTTGGGACTCCAGTCCTGTCTCATTGGTTCTCACATTACTCTGAGACCAGACATGAAGTCTCTCTGTCACATCAAGTCTATGCTTGGCAGCTTTGGCTCAGCTAACGGATTCTCTGAATATTTTCCCCCCTATCCAATAAAACGGTCTGTGTTTAAATAATTCCTATACTTGACAGAAAAAATGAAAATAAAGAACTTTTCAAATTTGATTAGCTAATTGGATTCACACAGAACTGTAGAAATGCTATGCCCATATAAAGTTTGTTTTAAAAGAGAGCAGGGTATATAAAAAAAAATTAACTTGAAGGGAGAAAAAGCTACAATGCTGTCAAATGAGAGCATTATATTCCCAATACTAACAGTGGCAATTATTTCCAAAACGTGTGTGTGGCAGGATACAGACATGTGCAGCTGAGGAATCAGCACAACGAGGCCCTGCCAGTCTCTAGTCTGTTCATCTACAGCCATAGAACTGAAGACAGTGGAGCAGCAGGTTCACAGCCTGCATCACAGGTGAGTGTATAGTGTGTAGTGTACAGTATATTGAGTGAAGTGTGTAGGGACTGTGTCTAGTGAGTGAATGTGTAGTGCAGATTCTTTCCTACTAATGTCCTGGACAGCAACTCGGTCAGTCTGCAGGATTTTGATTCGGCCCTGCATTACCCCTAAACTCATGCTGTGTGTGTGCGTCCCAGCTCTTCAGTACAGAGGATCGAAGGGCTGCTGTGCAGTACAGGGTCACCGTACATGGAGTCCCTGGGCCTGAGCCTTTCATAGTGGTCGGTGTGAGTGAGAGGACCACTGCCAGACAGCTCCTACACATTGTGAGTGAGCACTGCATCTTCTCACATCACCATATACTGTACCTGCTGTACCTCCACATTCTACACATTTGGGCAACTCCATGGTATCTGAAACTCTTATGGGGGGAGAGATAAAGATGATCTGGATCTTCTTTCAGAAAAGTTACTGCAACAATATAATGCTTAATCTCTCTTCCACCTAGATCCATCCATCCCTCTCCTCCTCCACTCGCTTCTCCCTCTCTTCTTGCTTCTTGATGGAAGAGAGGGTTGCATTGCCCCGGGAGAGGGGGGAGAGTAGGGGTGAGAGGGGGGAGGCTCGAAAGCCTCTCCTGCAGAGGACCATCAGGCCTGAGGAGGAGATATTCAGGGTCATTCAGAGCTGGAACCCTGATGAAGGTTACATGGGCAGAGTGTGCCTCAAAACGAGAGAAAAGGTCTGGGTGCATTCCAACCTACTCAAAACCACTGTTCCGTTCTCTTATGATCAAATGTATGACTTTCAGTTGGTAAGAAAGGCATTGCACCGTTTTCCCATTTTGTTGCTTCAGCGTCTGGAATTCTAATAATTTTGGTATTCTCTCTACTCAACCCTGTTCAACCCCCAACACTGATCTGGGGCTGCTGAACTTTAGCTGACCCTGTTCAACCCCCAACACTGATCTGGGGCTGCTGAACTTTAGCTGACCCTGTTCAACCCCCAACACTGATCTGGGGCTGCTGAACTTTAGCTGACCCTGTTCAACCCCCAACACTGATCTGGGGCTGCTGAACTTTAGCTGACCCTGTTCAACCCCAACACTGATCTGGGGCTGCTGAACTTTAGCTGACCCTGTTCAACCCCCAACACTGATCTGGGGCTGCTGAACTTTAGCTGACCCTGTTCAACCCCCAACACTGATCTGGGGCTGCTGAACTTTAGCTGACCCTGTTCAACCCCCAACACTGATCTGGGGCTGCTGAACTTTAGCTGACCCTGTTCAACCCCAACACTGATCTGGGGCTGCTGAACTTTAGCTGACCCTGTTCAACCCCCAACACTGATCTGGGGCTGCTGAACTTTAGCTGACCCTGTTCAACCCCCAACACTGATCTGGGGCTGCTGAACTTTAGCTGACCCTGTTCAACACCCAACACTGATCTGGGGCTGCTGAACTTTAGCTGACCCTGTTCCTTCCCATGTCTGTGTGGAATTCACCAGTTATGCCATTCCTTGCCATTATTAATTATACTATTATTGATGTCTGTAAAAAAAGAAACACTACCGTTAACCATAAGTTTACTATTCACCTTTGTTTCAGCCTTTGAATGAAGGGAAGACAGATATAGAGATGGAGGTAAGATGTGGACTGGAGGATGATTCCTTCCTGGTGGAAGTACATGGAGTGTCTCCTGACCAATCACAGATGACCCTCAGAGCTCCCCGACACATCACAGCCAATGACCTCATCCAACAGGTATATGGTAGTCAGGCACACGCTTGATGTTTTAGATGTTCAGTGTGATTAGAGAATCAAATGGACTGTCAGTCTTTGCATCAGTCTATGAATTTGGGCGTGGTTACCTTTCCTTAACTACACCCCTTAGCTTAACAGAGTTGCAGGATGTTGAAATTATAGATCACGCCTTTACCTGATCTCCATTTCACTCGTAGACACTGAGCAAAGCCAGACAGTCCAGCGTCCTGCTGTCTGCGGGCATCGCCAGCGACTACATTCTGATAGAGGAAGTGGTCAAGGAGCCCCTGGGGCGCAGGCTCCCTGCCAAACCCACCCAGAGGACCCTCCTGGACCAGGAGTGTGTATTCCAGGCCCAGGGGAGGTGGAGGGGTCAGGGAAATTCATTCTCAGACTCCGGGAGCAGGCTCAGGGAAAGGAGGTGAGGATATGTGATGAGGATAAGTGATTGTGTGTGTCTGTGTTTACGCTTCAGTTGTTGATTGCCAAATGTATTAGATTTCCTGCACGGTCAATGTGTTTTTAATTTGTCAGTAACTGTAAATATGTTTCTGTAAAAATGTTTGTTGTGTTGAGGATGGCAAGACCAGCCCAACCAAAAGAACAGTTTGCAAATGTCTCAATCTAACAAATCCCACTATTTTGTATTGACCGATATTGGGGATATTTCTCCGGAGTAACTAGCCATAACTTTAATAACCTCAGACAGCTCAGCGTGAAGACTGTGTCAGACCAGTTCGCGAGGATCGGCGGAAAGGAATATCGTTGGCAAGCGAGTTGAAACGACTGACAGGCCGGAGCCGGGCCGTATGGATCGGGGCTCACACCTGCTCTGAGGTGGTGCACAGCAAGGACGAGAGGGCAGCGTGCTGTCTTCATCTGAGCGAGACCAGAGAGTGACGCTAGTGGTTCTCCTCTACACCCGTTCTACTACACACGCACACAAGGTATTATGAGAACTCGTGCATCAAGGAGATCCTGCTGATTCAGTGAATTATAGGATCTCCATGTCGAACCCTCTCTGTAATTCATGGAGAAGCAAATCCAAGTCTACCTCCTTATAGTTAAACAACCTCGCTATCGTTAGGAATCTGGGGGATGGAAACATTCCATTATGCATCTGAGATCTCCACTGAAGTGTGAAATATGATCTCTTATATTCTCTATTTTCAAACGGAGAGTATTTGTACGTGTACTGTATATGTTTGTAATCTGTTTTGTCTTCATCTCCCTTCAGGCAGTCTAATTAAAATGTCCAAGCTGGCCTGACAGGGCAGATGTAGAATTGCAGCCATGCAACTCCTGGGTATCTTTTGTCACTCTGGGCAGTCCACAATCCAATACACTTTATCTTAATCTACCTGGAGCTGGCACAATATCAGCATGTGAATTTATTGAAGACTTCCTCAAACTAACGCCTAACACAATCTTCTGGCATGCAAAGAGCCAGGTTTGAATCCAGTCGGACATAAGAGACAAACACAAACTGTTGGACAGATACAGACCAGCAGATGGTGATATTGTGCTTTCCTATGGTTACAGAAGACCTCACCCTGACATGTCTGAAGTGGTTGAAGAAACAATCATCAGACAGAGCCGATTTCACCGGTCATCCCTCAAACCTAATTTATACATTAAAGCCTATGGGTTTTATTCAACCTTTCACTACTTTACTTTACTGCTGGTTTAAAATACTGTGATATTACTATTGTATGACTATATAACATTTCCCCAGTGCTTTAGCTGTATCCTTTGGTCCATTTCTTCAGAATGAATCTCTGCAATGACAGACTTGAATTTGACACCAAACCGCTGTGATGACTGATACAAGGGCTTGATCAATAAAGTTGAACATTTTATTTCAATGCTACTGGCATAACAATAGAACTCCAGTCATTTAGAAATCAGTGCACAATACAGCAGACACACTCAAATCATACAAGTGCAGGAACCCAGAAAACAATGTTAAGGTTTTTGAAATGTGTTTTTAGAAAAGACACGAAAAAAAAAAAAAAAAGAGATATCCATTGTTCTTGCGATTTCTTGAGCCATGCCATAACAGAGCTAGGCACACAAAGTGCAGGTAGGAGAAACAGACACAGTGAGAGCACTTTAACCTCTGGGACTTAACTGTAAAATTACTTAACAGACCATTTCATTGAACTAGTATTTTTCATGAACAATATTGATACTATAAACAAATCAAGCACACACTCCCTTGCTGCTACACACTGTTAGAATATCAGCCTAAATATAAACAGCAAGGCATGAACATTCCGCTTGGCACATTCCATATTTGTTTTGAGATTGCCAGAGGAGTACAGTACGGCCTGTTGGGGAGATAATACACTTGGCTAGAACACTCCTAGAACATTTGTAGTCTGTCACTGAAGGTGTATGATTTTAACACGCAGCATTAGTATATTAGCCTAGTGAATGCTGCGTTCACCATTGAGCACAGCCATGGTCAGTCTGGTTTAACCAGACTATTAATATATTACTGTTAATAACAAACTAATATGATGCAGTTTAAAATCACCACATTACCAATCACAGAAGGGCCTCCATACTATAGGGCTGCTGCAGTGACGTATTATCGGCACACCAGCAGTCAAGACCGCAGTAAAATTCCACGTGACAGTTGAGTAACGGTGTTCTCCTATTATGCACTCTGGACACGCTTTGGTAGTAGCCAACTCACTATCTACCATCAGGTCCTTAACGGCCAGGTACTCAGGGCTCTATTGTCCCTCTAACCACTCTGATATCAATGCAAATGCATTAAAAAAAAATCACATCAAACACTCATCAAAACGGTGTTATGCTTTTTAACATTCACCTCACTGTGATCGATCAATTTGAAGAAAGAAGTTCAACAGCAGGTTGAAACAGAGTGTAAAACATGGTTGTTGTGGCAAAGCCTAACAATGGACAGTGCTTTTTATGGTGATTATTAATTCAAAACATGCATATTAGGGCTTATGCATACGCATAGGCTTATAAGACCAAGCCTGAATTATTATTATTTTTAAATATGATTGTGCCTCATACATTTACATTTACATTTGAGTCATTTAGCAGACGCTCTTATCCAGAGCGACTTACAGTAGTGAGTGCATACATTTTCATTCTTAGTCACGCACTCCCCTTCTCACACACACATATAGTGGTTTCAGAAAGTATTCACACCCCTTCTCCAATTTGTTTGTGTTGCAGTCTGAATTTAAAATGGAATAAATTAATATTTTTGTCATCACTGGAATGCACACAATACCCCAATATCAAAGTGGAACTATGCAAAAAAATAATAATAATAATAATTTCAAACAAAGACCAGGGAAGTTTTACAATTATTATTTTTTTTTAAAATTTGACCAAAATAATAATAATTGTAAAACTTCCCTGGTCTTTGTTTGAAACTATCATACAATACATAGCCTACTGCATATTATACGTGGCAGAAAACCATAAAACAAGACTGATTTTGGATGTCTTTAGTACATAATTGGTCTAGCCTATAATCCAAAGGGAGGAAAAGTTGTCACACGGGTAAATTGTCAAACTGTTCATATCTCCAACACTAGAGGCGCTATCTCAAATAGCTCATTAGTGTGACTACATGTTCTATGGTCAACTTCCTGTTCACATGTGGTCAAGGTTACTAATCTGAGGTGAGCACAAGTTCATTATTTTTCCCCTTGAAAATAAAAAATTGGCACTTTACATTTTATGCAATAAAACTTTTAGGTATGAATGTTCAAAATGATAATTTTGCACTGAAAGGAAGAGACAATAACGTGTCTTTTGATACTTTAGCTGCAGTCCTATGTTGAGCTAACCTTGAGATTAGCACACGTCAGTTTGGGGCATGTTGTCTCAATGACCTTGGGGAAAGTTTTCACATGTGACAATTTGCCCCAGTACATTTACATTTACATTTAAGTCATTTAGCAGACGCTCTTATCCAGAGAGACTTATACATAGAACATGCTCAAAATACTTTGTGATATTGTGTAATCAGCTCTGATAATAATATTACATGTTACTGTAAATGGATTATCATATAGACAGACTCTAGCGTGTGTGTGTCTACTAACACACTACATGCCTACTGTATGAGACAGTATATCCACACACAACTCTAAATTTGTGACACTGTATGAAGTAGTGTTATGAATTGCATTGTGGCAACAAGAATAGTAGATGGGGAGGTGGGCGTGATAAGCCTGTAATGAATCTGTAATTGCAATGAGGAAATGTGTTTTTGAAGGAAGGAAGGAAGGAAGGAAGGAAGGAAGGAAGGAAGGAAGGAAGGAAGGAAAGGTTAGAAATGATAAAATAAAGACAGAATGGCAGCACACGACCTGGCATAATGTTAAAGGCAGTGAGGCAGGTGAAGTTGCAGAACAAATCAAATCAAGAGTACAGAGAAGGATTTTGCCATAAATTACCATATTCTGACTAGGTATTGTCAAAGTTTACCAGAAAAGAAGTTGAAAGTCAGACAGCCATGCCAACAACCGTGGTAGGCTATACAAAGCCACGGCAGGTTTTTTCAGCTGATTTGGAGATGCAGCTTGTTCAGTATATTATTAGGTCAGCTTACGTTTATTTTGGTCTGTCGCCAAGTGAGGTCAGAAGACTTGCCTACCAGTTTGCTGTGGCACACCAGCTGAAGTTCGCGCCAATGTGGGCAGAAAAGGAAAAGGCCAGCTCGGAGTGGTTTACAGGCTTCTTAAAGCGGCACCCAACGCTGTCACTGAGAAAGCCAGAGGTAACTAGCCTTGCCAGGGCAAGTAGCTTCAACAGATAAAATGTTAATGCTTTCTTCGACAATGTCGCAGAAGTGCTACAGAAATAACAATTTGGACCAGGAGACATATGGAATGTCGATGAAACTGGGGTGACCACTGAACATAAACCTGACAAAGTGGTGGGCAGACGTGGATTCAAACAAGTAGGGTCACTGACCTCCGCTGAAAGGGGAACCCTTGTCACACTGGCCTGTGCCGTCTCAGCCACAAGGAATAGTATACCTCCATATTTTATATTCCCCGTGTCAACTTCCACAATAATTTCCTGATAAACGGGCCACCTGGCAGCAAAGGAGGGGCAAATCTCTCTGGGTAGATGAAAGATGTGCACTTTGTTGACTTCCTGAAACATTTCGTCAAGCAAACGAGGTGCTCAAAGAAGAAGCCCTGTTTATACCTTTTGGACAACCACGAGTCTCATCTGTCCATTGATGGACTCTATTATGCCAAAGAAAATGGAATAGTTATGCTGTCATTCCCACCCCATTGCTCTCATCGGATTCAGCCCTTAGACATGTTTGTCTACAGGCCACTAAAGAGGCACATCAACACCACGTGTGATGCCTGGATGAGGAACAATCTGATGGGTGAAAATATGATCACTTGATGAAAGAACAGCTGTGCAGCATGAGGCAAGGAACAGCGTGCAAACTGGCTTGCGACTCTCAAATGATAAATAGCATATAGTCACATCATGCAGGCCATATATATGTTTTGATTCATACGGTTTGCATCATTCACGACTCAAGTTGCCAAATAACAATAAATCTAGCATATAGGACCTGTTTCAAATTATCACTTTTACGCTAAACATAGCCACTTCATATGTGCACTCGCTCCGGAATGGAAAAATATAATTTTCTACGTTATTTAGCAAAGCTCAATTATATTCATCTTACTATAAAATAATGGCACGGCACTTATAAGCATATCTTGTCAGCTAAATTAACAAGCCTATGGCATGGAGAATAGCCAGATAACATACTGTTGGCCAAGTCATATCTGTTCTTCAGAAATACATTTCTTTAGAACTGACAAATTTAAAAAAATGGCTTTATTGTGATGGTGTATATGAAATTTATTTTTTAAATGTAGATGTTCCAAAGGCGCGCATCAAGGCTTGTATGCCTAGAGGCCCGGAGATGCTAAACGTGTTATTGTTAATTAATATTCTTTTGCATGACAATAACCAGCTGATAAAATGTCATGACTGCCAAAGCCCTACCCACACATACAGCTTTAAGAACATTGTTTACTTGTAATTTACTTATTTACTCCATTAACTTGAAACCACCTTAACGGTTCTATGACACCAGGGTTGGGTCAATTTGAAAAATTAAAATGAGAATAGTTAACTTCCTGATTTGACTGAATTGAAATGAAAACAGCCAACCCTGAAGGACACACCTGGTTTGGAACACAGCACTAGGTCTAAGTCCCAAATGGCACACTATTCCCTTTAAAGTACACCTCTTTTGACCAGGGCCCACAGGGGAAAGGGTACGATTTTACGATTTGGGATGCCTCCAATATGTGCTTTAAAATCGGTCATATATTCTAAACTGCACCTGTTTAAGTGAAGTGTTCACTGGAAACACTTGACAATTGCACAATAACAACCATCATTCAACTCTACTGACACACACTGAGTGTGGTTGCATGCACACACACTTGTTATATTCTTATTTTACTTTGCAATTGCAATTGATTAAGTTAAAATACTTTTTAGACCATCCTCAATCTTGACTTAAAATGTACCATGTATAATAACATAAATTCAAAACACACCAACAGAAAATCAGTTATGCCTAAATGTACACAAACCATCATACAAAACATACTTATAACATAGAAATGTTCAGAAATCATTTAAATTAAATAAATCAAGTACAGGCAATCACACAATCAAGCGCTCTTTCAGTGTTTATAAAACACAATATAATTTGTTTTTTGCTGATCGCTCCTAAAAACTAATACCATACAGAAACAAGTCAGCTTACTGACTGACGGTCAACAATTAAATCAACAGAATAACCAAAATATGACTCATCCCTTTCAGGGTGAACGTGCAGTAAATTCATTTAGAAGTTTGTCACAAAATAAATAGGCCTACTTTAGGTACTAGAAATGTATTCAGTTGATACACTCATCGGCCAGTTTATTAGGTACACCACCCCATTCACAAATATGAATCGTTCATTAAGACAGTGAGTCACGTGGCCATGGCTTGCTATATAAAGCAGGCAGACATCGAGGCATTCAGTTACTGTTTGATTGAATGTTAGAATGGGCAAAACAAGTGACCTCAGCGACTTTGAGCATGGTATGATCGTTGGTACCAGGGGCGCCGGATCCAGTATCTCAGAAAGGCCGCCCTCCAGGACAGTGTATAGAATTGACCAAGAATGGTGCAACAAACAAAAAACAAAGTCAGCAGCAGTCCTATGAGTAAAAACAGCTCGTTGATGAAAGGTCGAAGGAAATAGTCCTATGAGTGAAAACAGCTCGTTGATGAAAGGTCGAAGGAAATAGTCCTATGAGTGAAAACAGCTCGTTGATGAAAGGTCGAAGGAAATGGCAAGATTTGTGCAAGTTAACAGGCTTGATGGTATTTGGGGGTTATTCTTTGATACCTACACAGCTACCCATCACTTGACTCACACACAAATACCACAACTCTACATTATGTAGTTTACACAGTTCATCAACAGAGTATCAGTCTCTGACGGCATACTGCATGGGGGTGTCCATGGCTAGTCTGTCCATCCACTATTGTCTTCCCACTGGTGGCGGAGGTTGCGATGACTATGGTTCCCAGACAATCAAAGCAGAGCAGAAAGTGTGATTGGCCAAGTCTCTCAAGGTGACTCAGTGTTGCCATGCACTGCTAGCTTGACAGCCCAAATGCGCACACACATATACACATGCTCGCCTACATACACACAAATCAGGCGTGTGTACTGAACACACACACATGCAGCAGTTTGGCAACAGTTCTGCGGCAGTACCTCTAGCTGAATCCCTGGTCATATCGGCCCTGGATCATCATATTCAGTAAAGGACCAACCTACAGTACAGACAACACAGATTAATGAAAACATTTACATTAAAACAAAGTCAGTTGTTGAAAACATAAGGGCCTACTATTAGGTAAGATACTGTATACTGTAGCTATAGCATTGTTTCATTGAGTGTCCTGTCCTCTTTGAACTGCACCCCCCCCCCATTCACTTTGTACTGTACCACATCCCCCCCAAACCTCCATTCATTTTGTACTGTACCACATCCCCTCCTCCTTCATTCACTTTGTACTGTACCACATTCCCCCAATCCTCCATTCATTTTGTACTGTACCATAACCCCCCCTCCATTCACGCTGTACTGTACCACATCCCCCCCAATCCTCCATTCATTTTGTACTGTACCACATCCCCCTCCTTCATTCACTTTGTACTGTACCACACCCCCCTCCTCCATTAACTTTGTACTGTACCACATCCCCCCTCCTCCATTCACTTTGTACTGTACCACATCCCCCTCCTCCATTCACTTTGTACTGTACCACATCCCCCCCCATTCACCTCCATTCATTTTTGTACTGTACCACATCCCCCCTCCTCCATTCACTTTGTACTATACCACATCCCCCCTCCTCCATTCACTTTGTACTATACCACATCCCCCTCCTCCATTCACTTTGTACTGTACCACACCCCCTCCTCCATTCACTTTGTACTATACCACACCCCCCTCCTCCTCCATTTACTTTGTACTGTACACACCCTTCCCCCCCTCCTCCTCCATTCACTTTGTACTGTACCACATCACTCCTTCATTCACCCCCCCTCCTCCATTCACTTTGTACTGTACCACACCCCCCCCTCCCCCCTCCTCCTTCACTTTGTACTGTACCACACCCCCCCTCCTCCATTCACTTTGTACTGTACCACACCCCCCTCCTCCATTCACTTTGTACTATACCACACCCCCCTCCTCCTCCATTCACTTTGTACTGTACCACATCCCCCCTCCTCCATTCCTTTGTACTGTACCCTCCTCCTCCATTCACTTTGTACTACCACACCCCCCCCTCCTCCATTCACCACATCACCCCCCCTCCTCCATTCACTTTGTACTGTACCACACCCCCTCCCCCTCTCCTTCACTTTGTACTGTACCACATTCACTTTGTACCCCCCTCCTCCATTCACTTTGTACTGTACCACATCCCCCCCCCTCCTCCATTCACTTTGTACTGTACCACATCCCCCTCCTTCATTCACTTTGTACTGTACCACATCCCCCCTCCTCCATTCACTTTGTACTATACCACATCCCCCCTCCTCCATTCACTTTGTACTATACCACATCCCCCTCCTCCATTCACTTTGTACTATACCACATCCCCCCTCCTCCATTCACTTTGTACTGTACCACACCCCCTCCTCCATTCACTTTGTACTGTACCACACCCCCTCCTCCATTCACTTTGTACTGTACCACACCCCCTCCTCCATTCACTTTGTACTATACCACACCCCCCACCTCCTCCATTCACTTTGTACTGTACCACGTCCCCCCCCTCCTCCATTCACTTTGTACTGTACCACATCCCCCCCTCCTCCATTCATTTTGTACTGTACCACATCCCCCCCCTCCTCCATTCACTTTGTACTATACCACACACCCCCCTCCTCCATTCACTTTGTACTGTACCACACCCCCCTCCTCCATTCACTTTGTACTGTACCACACACCACGTCCCCCCCCTCCTCCATTCACTTTGTACTGTACCACCCCCCCACCCCCCTCCTCCATTCACTTTGTACTGTACCACGTCCCCCCACCTCCTCCATTCACTTTGTACTGTACCACGTCCCCCCACCTCCATTCACTTTGTACTGTACCACCCACCCCCCCCCCACCTCCTCCATTCACTTTGTACTGTACCACGTCCCCCCCCACCTCCTCCATTCACTTTGTACTGTACCACGTCCCCCCACCTCCATTCACTTTGTACTGTACCACACCCCCCTCCTCCATTCACTTTGTACTGTACCACATCCCCCCTCTCCTTCATTCACTTTGTACTGTACCACATCCCCCCCAATCCTCCATTCATTGTGTACTGTACCACACCCCCAATCCTCCATTCATTGTGTACTGTACCACACCCCCAATCCTCCATTCACTTTGTACTGTACCACATCCCCCCAATCCTCCATTCACTTTGTACTGTACCACATCCCCCCTCCTCCATTCATTTTGTACTGTACCACATCTACCCCCTCCTCCATTCACTTTGTACTGTACCACATCCCCCCCCCTCCTTCATTCACTTTGTACTGTATCCCCCCTCCTTCATTCACTTTGTACTGTACCCCCCCCTCCCTCCTTCTGCACTATTCCTACAGGACTAACTACATACAGAGCAGCCTGACGGAATGTCATTAATTTGATTTAATGTCATGTTCTAGTTCTGGAACCAGTGAGATTCTTGGACCTCAGAGCTGTGAAATCTCATTTGATGTTCTAGAAATGGTGTGACTCAGAATGACTCTGAGGTAGTCATGTTCTAGCTCTGAAATCATTGGGTAGATGGGATCTCGGTAGCCTGGTCCAGATATGTTTGTGCTTAGGTTTACCCAACTATGGTGGTCATGCCAGATATAACAACAACAGTCAGAGGTGTTGGCTTCAGCAGCACATACAGATACCAGGCTAGATCTCCCATAAATACAATCATAATATTGCACCCATCTGTCCAGTTCCAGTACCTCGTGTGGGTCTCCCAGTGCCTCCCCCAGCATCTTCTCTATGTTTCTCATGATTGCCACCTTCTGATGGGCTCTCAGTGGGTTTTCTATCCTCTTGGGCGTTGGCGCACCCTGGGGGAAGATAGATCATATAGTAAGGACAGAACATGAGCTCAAATTCCATTTCTATGAGTAAGGATGTGTCGTGGTGATTCAAGTTTATTTAAAATGACTAGTGAAGAGTGCATCCTGCTGAGTGAAAAAAAATATATCCCTCAATGCCAAATTATTAATTTCACCAATATTTTGAATAACGCTGCCTCCTTCGGGGTGCCACAACATTTGTTGACATGAATGTGGTAAAGGTGATACTGTCAGTGATATGAGACATGGTGACATATTTCAGTGCGTTCATACACAATATATCCAAAAGTATGTGGACAGCCACACCTGCTGCTGTGATGTGTATAAAATCGAGCACACAGCCATGCAATCAATCTCCATAGACAAACAAAAAATAATAATTCAATCAACTTTAGAATACGGCTGCAACGCAACAAATGTGGAACAAGTCAAGGGGTCCGAACACTGTCCGAATGCACCGCATACAGCTTAAGGAACATATATACATAGCAATGAATGGCCTTACTGAAGAGCTCAGTGACTTTCAACCTGTTCACCATCCTAGGATGCCACCTTTCCAACAAGTCAGTTCATCAAATTTCTGTGCTGCTAGAGCTGCCCCCATCAAATGTAAGTGCTGTTATTGTGAAGTGGATAAGTCTTGGAACAACTACGGCTCAGCTGCAAAGTGGTAGGCTACACAAACTCACAGAATGGGACCGCCAAGTGCTGAAGCACGTTGCGCATAAAAATGGTCTGTCCTCGGGTGCAACACTGACTACAGAGTTCCAAACTGCCTCTGGATGCAACGTCAGCACAAGAACTGGAGTGATGAATTACGCTTCACCATCTGGCAGTCTGACAGATAAATCTGGGTTTGGTGGATGCCAGGAGAACGCTACCTGCCACAATGTGTAGTGCCAACTGTAAAGTTTGGTGGAGGAGGAATTATGGTCTGGGGCTGTTTGTCATGGTTTGCGCTAGACCCCTTAGTTCTAGTGAAGGGAAATCTTAACGCTCCAGCATACAATGACATTCTAGATGATTCTGTGCTTCCAACTTTGTGGCAACAGTTTGGAAAAGACCCTTTTCTGTTTCAGCATGACAATGACCCTATGCACAAAGCGAAGTCATTACAGAAATGGTTTGTCGAGACTAGTGCGGAAGAACTTGACTGGCCTGAATAGAGAACTGTCCTCAACCCCACCTTTGGGATGAATTTGAACGACGACTGCGAGCCAGGACTAATCGCCCAACATCAGTGCCCGAACTCAATAATGCTCGTGGCTGAATGGAAGCAAGCCCCCGCAGCAATGTTCCAACATCTAGTGGAAAGCCTTCCCAGAAGAGTGGAGGCCGTTGTGGCAGCAAAAGGGGGGACCAACTTTGATTTTGGAATGAGATGTTCGACGAAGAGATGTACACATACTTTTGGTCATGTACTGTACCTTGTACCAGAAGTTGACAGTGATGGTCACGCCACCACTCAGCAGGGACTCAATGTGGTGCCACCTGTGTTAGCCGTGAAAAGAAAACAGAGCAGGATTAGCAGATCATTTACAATGTCACCAACATGTCAAACCATCAAGTCAGGTTCCACAATGCCACAATGTTGGTATTTCAACGACAGCATCCTTAGTGAGAAAACAGCATCATACACGCTACATAACATCTCTCACAAATACAGGGCTTAGTTACAGATACACTGTACATACTGTACACTCACATTGTGATTGTGTGTGTGTGTGGGGGGGGGTTCTACTAAGCTAACATATATAATTGTTTTAAGATGGTCATACCAAGGATCATTTACCTATTTGATGTGGAATTTTAGTACCCCTTTAGGTGTTAAAAATAAATATTAAAAAATGATTTGATGAAACGTTGGCCATACTGCTACTAGCCCATAGAAACACTTTGAATAACAGATTAATTCATGGAAAAAGTCAAAAAATACATTGAAGGGAAGTTTGTTTTAAAGTGTCTGTCCTACAGTGCATTTGGAAAGTATTCAGATGCCTTCCACTTTTCCACATTGTGTTACATCCTTATTCTAAAAATTATGATCAATCTACACAAAATACCCCATAATGACAAAGAGAAAATTGGTACATTTTTTGCAAATGTATAAAATACAAATATTCAGACCCTCTGACATGAGACTCTAAATTGAGCTCAGGTGCATCTTGTTTCCATTGATCCTCAAAATGTTTCTACAAACTGATTGGAGTCCACCTGTGGTAAATTCAATTGATTGGACATGATTGGAAAAGTTACATACCTGTCTATATAAGGTCCCAAAGTTGACAGTGCATGTCAGAGCAAAAACCAAACCATGAGGTCAAAGGAATTGTCTGTAGAACTACAAAACAGGATTGTGTAGAGGAACAGATCTAGGGAAGGGTACCAAAACATTTCTGCAGCATTGAAGGTCCCCAAGAACACATTGCAGGGATGCAAACTGGTAAGGGCCAAAAAATGTTTGTTGTTGCACCGAAACAAGAAAAAAAAGTCCCTGCTAAGGGGAAAGGCAGGCTTTATCTAATTAAACAACAAATAATATGATCTACATGCTCAGTCTGTGTGTGTAAAATGAAGTGGTTAATGTGAACCTAACTCACCAGAAAAAAATATAAGGAAAGCAATCCGATGTTATTACTTGCCTAGACTTTACTGCAAATGACACTCAAGTCTTGAGAAAAAACAATACACTAATATTGCAGTTAGCCATGACAGCCTTTATAATAGAATGCTTGTGACCACACACACATCTAATTATTGCACTTGGGAAAACTTCTTAAAGTAGAAATAGAATGAAACAAACATATTTTTGCTCTATTATAGTGGCCACGATAGTATTCATTGATCAAGTGCACAAGGCTACAAAATAACATTCACCAAGTAAAACATGTAATAACAATAATAAACTGTCAAGTTCAACACAACAAAAGCAATATCAGAACAGATCACCAACCATTTGGAATTCCACTGTGCCTTCTCCATAATACAATCTGGTTTCCAAGCTGGTCATGGATGCACATCAGTCACACTCAAGGTCCTAAACGATATCATAACCGCCATCGATAAAAGACCGTACTGTGCAGCCGTCTTCATTGACCTGGCCAAGGCTTTTGACTCTGTCAATCACAGCATTCTTATCGGCAGTCTCAATAGCCTTGTTTTCTCAAATGACTGCCTCGCCTGCTTCACCAACTACTTCTCAGATAGAGTTCAGTGTGTCAAATCGGAGGGCCTGTTGTCCAGACCTCTGGCAGTCTATGGGGCTGCCACAGGACTCAATTCTCAGGCCGACTCTTTTCTCTGTACATGTCAATGATTTCGCTCTTGCTGCTAGTGATTCTCTGATCCACCTCTACGCAGACAACACCATTCTGTATGCCTCTGGCCCTTCTTTGGACACTTAACTAACCTCCATACGAGCTTCAATGTCATACAACAATCCTTCCGTGGCCACCAACTGCTTTTAAATGCTAGTAAAACTAAATGCATGCACTTCAACAAATCGCTGCCCGCACCTGCCCGACTGGCATCACTACTCTGGACGGTTCTGACTTAGAATATGTGGACAACTACAAATACCTAGGTGTCTGGTTAAACTGTAAACTCTCCTTCCAGACTCACATTAAGCATCTCCAATCCAAAAGTAAATCTGGAATCGCCTTCCTATTTCGCAATAAACCCTCCTTCACTCATGCTGCCAAACATACCCTCGTAAAACTGACTATACTACCGATCCTGGACTTCGGTGATGTCAATTACAAAATAGCCACCAACACTCTACTCAGCAAACTTGATATAGTCTATCACAGTGCCGTCCGTTTCTGTCACCAAAGCCCCATATACTACCTACCACTGCGACCTGTATGCTCTCGTTGGCTGGCCCTCGCTACATAGCCGTCGCCTAACCCACTGGCCCCAGGTCATCTATAGCACGATACAGCAGGTATATTTCACTGGTCATCCCCAAAGCCAACACTTCCTTTGGTCGCCTTCCCTTCCAGTTCTCTGTTCTACAATGTGCCAGCAGCAGAGCATGAGACCCTTTGTTGGCATAATTGATCTCTTTTGGGCAGAGTACACCTGGCATACCCCTTTTTATCCACTGTATTGAAAAAGTGAGAGCGTTTGTAACCACCTCTATAGTGGCAGCTACACTTGATCCCAGAATCCACTTGTTTTAACAAACAACGCCTCATTTTCACCTAATTCTCTCATTCTGAAAATTAACCACATATTGTAGATGGAAAACATTAGTTCACAGATAGTAGCTAGTTAACTCATCAACATTTCAGATTGCCAGCGTCCAGTAAGCAACTAACGCACTATAACTTGAGGAATGGCAAGAGTCGTAACGTTACACCAGTTAAAACTATAGTGAATTGGTTAGGTTACAAATGTTAGCTCATCTGATGTTGTAACGTTAACTAGCAAAAGTTAGCTGTCTGAGATTATTAGCCAGCTAATTTTCACACCATAAACTCTTTAAAAAATAATTATATATATATATATTTTACCTTTATTTAACTAGGCAAGTCAGTTAAGAACAAATTCTTATTTTCAATGACGGCCTAGGAACAGTGGGTTAACTGCCTTGTTCAGGGGCAGAACAACAGATTTGTACTTTGTCAGCTCGGGGATTCGAACTTGCAACCTTCCGGTTACTAGTCCAACACTAACAACTAGGCTACCCTGCCGCCCAACTTGATCAGTTAAGTTATAGCTAGCTAACGGAGAATTCGATCCAGCTAGCAAGATTACGTTACTTAACGCTAACAATACTTGTTCCACCACACTTTCTCCCTCACCTCAAACTTCCCAAATGCCAGTTGTTTTTCAGTTACAGCTCACGAAGAACTCTTCATCACCTTCTCACCCCTGTCTCCATGGTCAGGCTTCTCACCTACCTCTTCGTTATCATTCAGGGGCGCGCTGCTGTAAATGGCAGACTGCCTTTCTACTCTCTGCTGTCTATCCAGAGCATGCGCTGATGCTGTAATTAGCAAATTGGTTGCTCTTCTCTCTTCAGTCGCGTGCTGCATTCTGCTGTTATGTGAACTATTGGCTGAGCCTTGGATACAGCCAGTATTGCTCAAAATGCACATCACTCATTTGCTTCTAGCCAGTAGTCTGATCCCAAGCCCCCCCTCCCTCCCAAACTCATCGGATCTACACAAATGACATAAGTCACTTATCTTGGACACAAAACGGTGACTTTCGGTGACTAGTTTGCATCCCTGACAGTGGCCTCCATCATTCTTAAATGGAAGAAGTTTGGAACCACCGAGACTCTTCCTAGAGATGGCTGCCCGGCTAAACTAACCAATCTGACAAAGCTCCGGAGTTACTCTGTGGAGATGGGAGAACCTTCCAGAAGGACAACCACCTCTGCAGCACTCCACCAATCAGGCCTTTATGGTAGAGTGGCCAGATGGATCATCTCCTCAGTAAAAGCCACTTGACATCCCGCTTGGAGTTTGCCAAAAGGCATCTGAAGGACTTTCAGACCATGAGAAACAAGATTCTCTGGTCCGATGAAACCAAGATTGAACTATTTCACCTGAATGCTAAGCGTCACATCTAGAAGAAACCTGGCACCAACCCTACGGTGAAGCATGGTGGCAGCTTCATGCTGTGGGGATGTTTTTTAGCGGCAGGGACTGGGAGACTAGTCAGGATCGAAGGAAAGATGAACAGAGAAAAGTACAGAGAGATCCTTGATGAAAACCTGCTCCAGAGTGCTCAGGACCTCAGATTGCGGCGAAGGTTCACCTTCCAACGGGACAACGACCCAAAGCACACAGCTAAGACAATGCAGGAGTGGCTTCAGGACAAGTTTCTCTATGTGACCCAAAGCACACAGCCAAGACAATGCAGAAGTGGCTTCGGGACACGTTTCTCAATGTGCTTGAGTAGCCCAGCCAGAGCCTGGACTTGAACATCTCTGGAGAGACCTGAAGATAGCTGTGCAACTATTATCCCCCATATTAAAAATTAAAAATTGGGCTCTAAAACTACCTCCATATACACTGAGTGTAGAAAACATTAAGGACACATTCCTAATATTGAGTTGCTACCACCCTTTGCCCTCAGAATAGCTTCAATTCGGTCGGGCATGGACTCTACAAGGTGTCGAAAGCGTTCCACAGGGATGCTGGCCCATGTTGACTCCAATGCTTCCCACAGTAGTGTCAAATTGGATGGAGGTCCTGTGGGTGGTGGACCATTCTTGATACACACGCCAAACTGTTGAGAATGAAAAATACAGCAGCACTACAGTTGACACAAACCGCTGCACCTACTTCCATACCCAGTTCAAAGGCACATCTTTTGTCTTGCACCTTCACCCTCTGAATGGCACACATACACAATCCATGTCTCAATTGTCCCAAGGCTTGAACATCCTTCATTAACCTGTCTCCTCCCCTTCATCTACATTGATCAAAGTGGATTAAACAAGTGACATTGATAACGGATCATAGCTTTCACCTGGATTCACCTAGTCAGTCTATGTATTGGAAAGAGCAGGTGTCCTTAATGTTTTGTACACTCCGTTAATAATTCCATTCATTTTTTTAACTGGTACTGGGCTACCTAAAGACGAGTCTGGTGAGGCTTGTGGATGTCCATAGAGGGGTCACATTAGTGTGTACCCCAAACTGTTAGGATGCTACAAACAGAAGTGTTTGTGAGAGTCTCACCTTTCCATAATATTATTTTTTTGGCCAAATCGCTATTGAGATTTTTGGGATGTCTCCTGGTCTGACAAACACCGCTGTAGCTCGGCCACCTGCCACTGCAGATGTGGAAGGCCGACATTGGCAGATGTGATAGATTGAGACTCAACCCTTCTCTAGCTTAGACGGATTTTGATGTGGATTTTTTTATTATGCTATTTGATTTCTGTGGGGGGCCGTGGACATCGACTCTAGGTGGTTATTAAACAGCTCTTACCAGTACATGGGGATGTAAAGAACATCTCCGGGGCCGACCACAGTCTCATAGCCCACTACATTCTTGAAGTTGGGAAACCTCTCATAGTCAGGGTTCTCAAAGTCAACCTAAAATCAAAATTGCTGTTAGTTGGATTAATTAAAAACAAAACAGAAACAGTTGAGAAACAGAAAATCCATGCATATCAAATAAAACAGTGTTGTGTGTGGCATATTCCACAAACCTTACCGGTTTCAATTGGGACTACAATGGAAATAAGTTACTTCGTTATCCTCAATCATTTTTTATGCATTGTGTCCACGTGCGGTTGATTATGTTTTTAAATTGTCAAATACATTTTATCAAAAAGTAGGGGTTACCTGGCTCTGCCTGTCACAGGGGTGGTGAACAGGGAAGGGGTAGAGACACTCAAACTGGTCCGGAGGGAAGAGGATACACCTTTTGTAACCTTTGATTTGTGCAAAGAAGTTCTGCTGCTCGTCATAATGGGCTGGCGTAACATTGCCTACAAACATTGAGCAGATCACAAGATTATCGATCAGTCTATGCAAGTGCAATGCTCTTAATTAAGCTAATTTCAGCGGATTTAAGGTGAGTGGATTTCTTTCATAACGTCCTTTCCACAAGGCCTTTTACTGCATATTGAGACAGTAGTTCACTCTTTCCATCAGCAATACGTGGCACCCACATGGTAGATATTATTTATATCGTTTCCTTGTCTGACATGACTAGGGAAATCACCTGCTGGTCATCATCCCCATGCCTCGAAGCCCCAGAGTCCCTTCCATTCCCTCACCCTCTACACGTACAGGTCTATACCCGCAATGCCTGTATGCCCGTTAGGTCTCTGCTATAGGGCTCTTACCCTGCACGCCTATGAGCAGCAGGCTAGAGGTGGCCCCAATTCTTCTTGCTCTGCTGCTTGGTGATCCAGCTATCCCCTGCATCTATAGGCGGCAGCTTGCCAGGGTCCCTAATAGCCCCTTGGTGCCGTATCCTAGAAGCACTTCCTAAGTCCCCTCCACCGGTTGGCATTTAGTGGGATGACTCATGTACTGAGGGAAGCTCTACAGGGTGGTCACTAGCTGGCACAGTCAAAATGTTATAAAATCTGATTTGAAACATAACCCTAATCTCAATGCTAACCTTGTACCCAAACTTAACCTTAAATGCAGACACAAATTGTCATTTTAGTTTAAGATTTATCCCAATAAACGTCAACCTGCGTCCCTTACTTACCCTCCATTCCTATGAGGAGCAGGTTGGAGGTGAGCTGGCCCCAGTTCCTTTTGCTCTGCTGCTTGTTGATCCAACTCCAGTTGAAACCCAAGAAGTCCACCACGATCTTCCTGCCCACAGTGTCGTTCAGGGTCTGCTGCAGGTACACCCTGGGAGGATGAGTAGAATAAGTCCATCAACGGAGACGGAAATGGATCTTCTGTTTTGCACATTTTCGAAAGGGCACAGCCACCGAGAGAGCTGCAGTACAGTGCCCCCGGAGTTAGTTGTGGAGCAGAATGTGGATAGATACACAAAGATAGGATAAGACTGTCCTTCATGCAACTAATTAACCAACGTCGGTTCAATTATTTGAATTCCATTTCGTTCTGTTTTATTTATTTCTGTGAGCTCAAAGGCGCAGTTTATCTAGAAATAAAATCAGATAAAGCCCAAACTGTGCAAAACAAATGTAATAAACACAAAATATTTTATGAAAGTAAAGTAATGTTACTAAATGATGGTTAATAAGTGATAAGCAGTAATAGGAAGTCACTACCATCATGGGACTTTTAATTGCTTTATTCTGTGTTATAGCATTCAACTCACATAATGCATAGCGCCTTTAATGTCTAAAATAATTATCGAAACCAATTTTTTATTTATCGTTGAACCAACCTTGAAAAGCATTAAATCGCTTGATTTGGACCAAACTTCTTCCTACCAATGAGTAAGACATAATGAGGCCCCTTACACTTCAGTGTTGTGACGCAAAAATTCTAGCAAAATGTATAGCACATATAATTAAAATGGTATTGTCGGACATTATTCATTATAAATCAGACAGGTGTTTTACATGGACGATACATAGGAGATAATATAAGTACTGGAAACAATAGAACACCATTGTCAGCTATCCATAGCTGACATTGAAAAGGCTTTTGATAAAGTATTACTGGAGTTTATATATAAATGCCTGGAACATTTAAATTTAGCAGAATCTCATAAAATGGGTTAAAATCATGTATTGTAACCCTAGGTGTAAAATAGTAAATAATGGCTACTTCTCAAACTTTTAAACTGTCAAGAGCGGTAAAACAAGGTTGTCCACTATGGGCATATCAATTTATTATGGCCATCGAAATGTTAGCTGTTAAAATCAGATCCAACACTAATAACAAGGGGTTAGAAATCATTAGTTTAAAAACAAATCAAATCGGTGTCATTGTATGCTGATGATTCATGGTTTCTTTTAAATCCACAACTTGGATCCCTCAGAGGATCTAGATACATTTTCTAACCTCTGGATTACAACCAAATTGTGATAAAATGTACTAGATCACATATTGGATCACAAAAAAAAAAAAAACACCTTTCACTGTGTAGTTTACCAATAAAATGGTCTGACAGTGATGTGGATATACTGGGTATACATATCCCCCAATATAAATAAATGATCTCACTACAGTACATTGTTATAGAAAGTTAGCAAAAATAGATAAGATCTTGCTACCATGGAAAGGTAAATACCTATCCATTTGTGGAAAAATTACCCTGATTAACTCTTTAGTCATATCCCAGTTTACCTATTTACTTAGGGTCTTGCCTACACCTTCCCCAGCTGCTCCAGAAACACCCTCTTGTTCCGCTTCCGAGGCATCCAGTCAGGCTTGATCTCTCACCATATGATAAAGGCGTTGTAGGAGGACACGTCGAGGATGTTGTGGAAGACGACCAGGGGCCAGCGGGCAGTCATTCGTCTGCAGCTGTACGTGCCGACCACCTTGTCTAGGTTGTCCATGCCGCCCTTGTTGCAGTTGTAGTCTAGGATGACGGTCAGCTTCCTGTCGCGGCGATCGCTGACTTGGGCCTCTGCGTGCAGCGTGGTCAGAAGTAGCACGTTCTTATTTTTCTTTGCCAGGTAGGACACTAGAGTGGCGGTGGGCGTGAAGACAAACCTGGATGACAGGACCTGTTTGCCCTTTGACTCGAGCAGGCGGGAGCTCGGCCTTGTTCTTTCTCATCGTGCCCACCATGGTGAGGTTCCTCTCGAAGAGGCGCTGTCCCAGTTCGTAGGAGGTGAAGAAATTGTCACACGTGACATTGCGACCGCTCAGTCCCGTTGTCAGATCAAGGACGGCGCGCATCCCTTGGTTCTTCTGGGGCCTCCGCTGGCCGCCTTGCCTGATTTACACTTGCATCTTCCAAGTGTAGCTGGACTTGGCGTCGCAGGCCACCCACGGCTTGATGCCGTATTTCGCCGGCTTGCTGGAAATTAACTGACGGAAAGGACAGCAGCCTTTGGCAAGGGGAGAAGAGATTAGCCTCATTACTGGCTCATTGGGGCCAACGGCGTTTATGTTACACACACACACCTACCTCTCTATACACATATATACATACGTACACACACACACACACAACCTCTGAACGGGACCAGTTGCTCGTCCACTGTCACGTCAGGCCCTGGGGTGTAGAGGGCCGGCAGCCGCGCCTCCCAATGGTCTCAGACCTCTCGTATGGCTGCGAGTTTGTCCGTGGCGAGTCTCGAGGGTGTCGACTGGAGATCATCGAATCGCAGCAGCATCGAGTACTTGTGAAAGGACTTGAACGGCATGGTGGCTCGGAACACGGCCCTGCAACTCTCCGCGTCCCACAGGCTGGCAGCGGCCTCACCTCGGGACCTGTAGACACCCGCTAGGACAGAGGTGGGCAAACTTTTTGACTCGCGGGCCACAATGGGTTCTAAAATTTGACACAGGGGCCGGGCCAGGAGCATTTGGAGGAAGTGTTTGGGCCGGATATACTAAAGCATTAAATGTAGTGTGTGCAAACCTCATAGCACAGTAAGAACACTACAACCCAATTTATTAACTGTCTTTCAAATGTGAAAAATAGCCCTTATCAGTTTATAAATTTGTCTCAAGGAATATGCAAGATATGGCATTTACATACTATTTCGCAGATACTGGGAGGAGGAAATGTAAATAGATTAAAATAACATACGCACTGTGATTTATGGATTGTCCTG
Source organism: Oncorhynchus gorbuscha (assembly GCF_021184085.1). Lineage (NCBI taxonomy): Eukaryota > Metazoa > Chordata > Actinopteri > Salmoniformes > Salmonidae > Oncorhynchus > Oncorhynchus gorbuscha. Next base: position 76,739,380 of record NC_060178.1, on the reverse strand, counting down.
ACCGCGCGCTCTACAAACTCGCCACGGACGCCCTCGCATTCACGCGCAAACAGTACACGTGTATCGTTGCCAAGCACACAGACATAGGCTGTATTAAATATCCTACCTGCAGCTGAAAATTTAAATTTAAATTAAGAGCGATGTGCGGCGTGTTAATTAAGCTACTGTACCGCTGCTGTGCGTAAATGCGCATTGCTCTTAATTAAAAGACGCACTTCCAAACTTTCCATATGCATTTTTTCATAACACGGTGAAAAAAGTTCTGTTGACTCTAAATTAGCTGCCAACCTCTGAGCAGTAGCCGCCCGTTCTTGTGTTGACTGCTTGCTAGCATAGTTTGCATGCTTCGTGGCAAAGTGACGGCTGATATTGTACTCTTTGAAAACCGCAACAGCTTCTTGGCATATCAGACATACAGCCGTTGATCGGACTTCAGTGAAGAAGTATTTTGTTGTCCACTCCTTATTAAACACTCGGCATTCGCTGTCCACTTTCCTTCTCTTTGGTCCGCTCATATTCACAGAATGGCTTAATGGTGACGTGAAACGAAGTGAAAATTAAAGTGAAATAAAGAGAAATACGCGCCACTCCAACAACGGTCAATGTGTTTTGAGTGCGCCATCTATTGGGGAAACGTGGGCATTGCAGGGAAAGGGGAAAAAAGGAGGTTTTTACTATAATTTGGACAAGTTCGGCGGGCCGGATTAAAAAGCCTAACGGGCCGTATGTGGCCCGCGGGCCGTAGTTTGGCCATGTCTGCGCTAGGATCAGCAGCCCTACGTAGGCGCACAGGTCGGTGGCTTCCATGTGCAGATTTGTAATTTCCAGAATTATCCTTTCTATCGCTTGTGTGACGAACTGGTGGAAGGTGGACGCGATGTCACGGGTGTGAGTCACGGCATAGGCCGTAGGGCCCGGAGTCTCGTCCGGGCCAGCGTGGTAGATCACACGGGCCCTGTGGTGGCCACAGGGGACCATTTGATTTTGCCGTTTTTCAACAGCAACGTCTCCCTTTGGGCTCGAGCCAAGGCGATCTCTTCCTTGTGTTCGTTCTCGGGGGCTTCCTCCGGGTCTTCCTCTGAAGAGCGTGAAGTCGCCTGGTCGGCCTCACACTCGGGATTGTATTCCTCCCAGTCTTCCGAAACCTCTTCCTCCTCCTCGGAATCTGAGTATTCTTCTTGGTCAATGCTGAAAATCTGTTCTAGAACCTGCGCAGTGGTGAAACACACGGCCATGGCGACCTGGGTCCACTGAACAGCGGGGAAGAGCACACGGCACAGGGGAAACGATGACTGTGTGCCGCTGACAATATTAGTATCCTCTCTACGGCCAGCTTACACGAGAGACGATGTGAATCAACGAGGTGCGTGTTCGCCCCTGTTGTGCCCCTGTGCATGTGTAGCCATGTGCAGTTCACCCGTGCACTACTGGGTTGTCCTCTTGCACACACAGCGGGGCATGTCTGGAAGTGTGTTGCCCTGGTTTGGTCACTCTGACCCCGAGCACAGAGGGGGAGCCCCCACCTCACACAGTACACACCTCCCTAGTGGCTGGCTGGGTCACTCTGACCCCGAGCACAGAGGGGGAGCCGCACACAACCTCGCCACTCACAGACTCTCTACACACACAGTACACACAATAACATATGCCTCGCTAGTGGCTGGCTGGGCCATGCTGACCTCCAGCACAGAGGGGGAGCCATCCAAACACAGGGCCTGGGTCACTCTGACCCCGAGGACAACGGTAGGGTTAAACACAAAGTCCATGCAACTTGTTAAGCGAATTTTAATTCCTGAAGTTATTTAGGCTTGCCATAACGAAAGGGGTTGAATAAGACATGCAAACTTTACATTTAATTAATTAGATTAAAAAATAAAAATAATTCACTTTGACATTGTGGGCTAGTGCATGTAGGCCAGTGACAAAATATTGATTGAATCCATCTTAATTCAGGCTGTAACAATATATTATTTTTTTTACAAAGTCAAGAGGTGTGAATGCTTTCTGAAGGCACAGTAACAGCATGCCAGTGGAAGGGAGGACAGCAGCAGGTGGCCCAACTGTGGTTTGTGACTAATTTCCCATTTTAGCCAATTAGTTACAGATTTGTAACAGAATGACAAGTTTTAATCACTTAATAAATCATAAACAAAATTGTTATTTATAAAAAGAAAACACTAACTAATTGTTAAGTCTACCTTTACTTATTTTTTTTATCCTCCCTCATGAGGGAGAGAAATTAGAAAATATCTTAAAGATGTGTTTTTTTGTAAGAGAATGACTAGACAATATTATTTTTAATTAAAACTTCAGGCTAGGGTCTATTTTTCTCCACTTCCTGTCTGACTGACGTGCCCAAAGTAAACTGCCTGTTCCTCAGGCCCAGAAGCCAGCATATGCATATAATTGGTACCATTGGATAGAAAACACTTTGAAGTTTGTATAATGTTAAAATAATTTCAGAGATTATAACACAATTGATATGGTAGGAGAAAATCCAGAGGGGAAAAATAAATGTTGGTTGGTTTGAGAGCCCATGCTCTTCCAATGGAACATACAAGGTCATATGCAAATCCAGCTCCCAGATTGCAATTCCTATGGCTTCTACTAGATGTCAAAGTCTTTGTTCAAGGTGTCAGGCTTATTTCTTCCCAAACGAGGAAGAATTTTGAGTTATAGTACTGGGAGTCAGAGTTGGAAACGAAAAGGATGCACACCTGCTAATTTTGCTTTTCTATTGAACATACTTCTTTCCGTATGAAATCTTATAGTTCAATTACATTTTAGGGTACCTGATGGTTGAATAGAAACATATTGACTTGTTTTAACAAATTTTAGCGGTATCTTTTTGGATTCCTTTTTCTGCACGTTGAACGAATGGATTACTCAAATCGATGGTGCAAACTAAACTGACTTTTTGGGATATAAAGAAGGATTTTATCTAACAAACCGACCATGCATGTTGTAGCTGGGACCCTTTGGATTGCAAATCAGAGGAAGATTTTCAAAAAGTAAGTGAATATTTAAAATCACTATTTGTGATTATGAAGCCTGTGCTGGTTGAAAAATATTTTCATGTGGGGCACTGTCCTCAAACAATCGCATGGCATGCTTTCGCTGTAAAGCCTATTGTAAATTGGACAATGCAGTTAGATGAACAAGACTAAGCTTTTAACCGATACAAGACACTTGTATGTAACTAAATGTTTAATATCAATAATTTTTATTATTATTTATTTATTAAATTGTCGGCAGCGGGACGCCTAGCCCTTAACTTACAGAAGGCAAATCATTTTTGCAAAATTAAATATAGAAGTTTATATTAGTAGGCAAGTGTCTCAACTTCAACAATAGTATTTTTTTTGTATTTCTATTATATAAGACTTTCTTGTAGATGTTTTCTAAGACCACTTTTCCATCTGTTGGACCAGAAATCAAAGCCTTTGCTTATTCTTAATTTAAGGATGGAAAGTTTGCATCAGGAGTCAAGTGTACTCAGGAAGATTACGTGCATCAGGAAATGAAAGCTTGTTTTGCCAATCTAAGCATTCCTTTCCAAACCACAAAGAATGATTTAAATCAGAATCAAAAAAACATTATTGCCATGCAACAAATGGTACAAGGAATCTTTGTACTGTTGTGGTGGTTTTGTGCAAACTTAAATTTGACAGCAAACTTAATTTGACTGAATAAATCTACAGATATGTGGACACAAGCAGCAATCATTAGTTCTAAGGAAGGGGCTCAGCGCAGTAAGTGATATGAGTGAGTACGTGTGTCCCAGGCCAAGTAACTCAGTCAGATGAGTGGTACAAAGTGTTCCCAAGGTGCCGACGTAAAACGCTTAAGTCATTCAACAGAGCTATCCATTTCAGTTCCTGCATTATATTTGTTCTCAACTTGCCTACCTGGTTAAATAAAGGTGAAATAAGGTGAAAAAATACACACTTTACTTTCCACTGCTGAGCACTTACCAGCACACTAGCAATGTAAACACCTAGACTGGATAGCGTGTAATCTTTTATTCAGCATTGAGAAAATGTAGAATCTTTCTAATCAACTGTCCCCAAGGACCTAGCTCAAATGCAGCAGGACATATACCTACCCATTTAGACAAAAACATTACCTCTCGTCTCCTCCCTCTTCCTGCGTTTTCTCCATTTTCTCCACAAAATCAGAGAATTTCATGTCTATCCGTCTAGACTTGGGTAAAAAGTTCTCAAAGTTGGCCATTTTCTTCTCGTCATAGTAGAGGAATTTGTGGTTTTCCGCTATGTACACAGAGAAGTCCCCGCTCCCAATGTTCTCCTGCAGGTACGCGACATCCCACTTCAGAGCTGGATAAACTAGATTGGTGTCTGTTAAAACCAATGGTTCCTGGAAACAAAAAAGTAGGACATGTTAGATAAGATTAGAATAACATAAATGGATGGAATTAAGCTTTTCATCACATTAACAAAAACAGCATACATGCAAAGACTGCATGTACTCTGATCTACCCTGATCTACCCATTACTTATAATATAGGACTGAAGCAAGCGAAAATTGCCTTTAATTCGATAAAATGCATTAAACCTTTTTGCATAATTTGTGAACACATACATGCATTACTAATAGTAATAGACCTACAGTGCATTTGGAAAGTATTCAGACCTCAACTTTTTACAAATTTTGTTAAGATACAGGTTCTTTAAAAAAAACGTTTTATCTACATACAATACCCCATAATGCTAAATCAAAACCAGGTTTAAAATTGTTTGCAAATGTATAAATAAATAAAATAACTGACATGACATTTATATAAAGTATTCAGACCCTTTACTCAGTACTTTGTTGAAGCACCTTTGGCAGCGATTACAGGCTCAAGTCTTCTTGGGTATGATGCTACAAGCTTGGCACACCTGTATTTGGGGAATTTATCCCATCCTCTCAAACTCTGTCAGGATGGATGGGGAGCATCGCTGCACAGCTATTTTTAGGTGTCTCCAGAGATGTTCGATCGGGTTTAAGTCCAGGCTCTGGCTGGGCCACTTGAAGACATTCAGAGACTTGTCTCAAAGCCAGTCCTGCGTTGTCTTGGCTGTGTGCTTAGGGTCGTTGTCCTGTTGGAAGGTGAACCTTCACCCCAGTCTGAGGTCCTGAGCGCTCTAGAGCAGGTTTTCATCAAGGATCTCTCTGTACTTTGCTCGGTTCATCTTTGCCTCGATCCTGACTAGTCTCCCAGTCCCTGCCACACAATCTTGCTTTCATCAGAACAGATCATCTTGTTTCTCATGGTCTGAGAGTCCTTTAGGTGCCTTTTGCCAAACTCCAAGCAGGCCGTCATGTGCCTTTTACTGAGGAGTGGCTTCAGTCTGGCCACTACCATAAACGTCTGATTGGTGGAGTGCTATAGAGATGGGAGAACCTTCCAGAAGGACAAACATCTCCACAGAGGAAATCTGGAGCTCTGTCAGAGTGACCATCGGATTCTTGGTCACCTCCCTGACCAAGGCCCTTCTCCCCGATTGCGCAGTTGTACCAGGTCTATGAAGAGCCTTGGTGGTTCCAAACTTCTTCCATTTAAGAATGATGGAGGCCACCGTGTTCTTGGGGACCTTCAATGCTGCAAAGAAAATGTGGTACCCTTCCCCAGATCTGTGCCCTGACACAATAGCCCAAATCTGAATCATACAGCTGACGAAAACAGTTGCTTTTTCCAATATTGTTGTGATATGACATCATGGCATTTGAAGTTTGGACATTGTGCTTTACAAGCTATCAGACCCGACCTAAAACAACTCATTCACCTCCCAGCCATCATTGCTCCATTTCTGGTCAAGACTCAATTCCTCCTCCTCCCCCATCCGAGTTCACCACAGGTCATAAGTGGGACCACCATCCTTTTCGTACTTTCCCACTTTCCTCTCAAAAAGCTATATTTGGATCACAGAAGCAACTGGCTTCACACTGCTCATGTCAGCATGATTCTAATAAAAAAAATAGCTGTATAAAGACCAAGGAATAGCATATTGAGTTGACTCTATAGGCCATGGATGGGCACCTCCAGTCCTCTGGGGCCTGACTGGTGTCACACTTTTGCCCCAGCGAACACATCTGACACCAATAATCAACTAATCATGATCTTCAGTTTAGAATGCAATTAGTTTAAATCAGCTGTGTTGATTACGGATGGGGGGGAATAAATCTGACACCACTCCGGCCTGAGTACCGGAGTTCCCCATCCCTGCTATTGGCTATACTGAAGATCTACCCAAGGTGCAACTTTAAGGCAAGGACATCTTTTAAAACTATTTTGATACTCACCTCATGTCCTGATAATATGAATGAGAACGTAGTCCATTTTGTTTTGAAATCAGTATTTGTCCATCTCTACCATTTTTCAAGAAAAAGTGTATGCCAGAGAGAATCACAAGACTTCAACATTGGAATGTTGTACCGTGGCTGGCGAGGACACTCGGGTGAATAATAATAGGCACAACCTGAAGGAGCCCATTTTAGGATTTTTTTAAACTTGAGATTCTCACCAAGACAGGCAGACAAACATTACAGTAGGCTAGACTTTAGAGAATGAACGCAAATGTATGCAGCCATTGAATAATAAATAGGCCCAATACATTACCTTTGAAACTGTCCTCTTTGAATTGGCAGATCTGTATAAATGGGTTGGATGGATGGTTTTGATTGTCCAGCAATCTAATTGCAAGTCGTTCATATGCCAATAATAATAATAATAATAATAATATTCTGCTTAAAAAGACCCTGCACTGCTAACCTCTGCATTCATTATTCTTAGAGGTCAGAACAAGCAACTGGGACATCACCACTTTCGTAACCAGGGGAATTTCACATTTTTATTAAATGTATATATTTTTTTATTACAAATATTTACATTGACGGCCTATCCCAGCCAAACCAGGACGACGCTGGGCCAATTGTACACCGCCTTATGGGACTCCCAATGACAGACAGATTCGATGCAGCCTGAATTCGAACCAGGGACTGCAGTGCCTTAGACCGCTGCGCCACTCGGGAGCCCCGAAGGCATGAAGGCTACACCTACAGATGGAAACGACAGACCACAAATAAGTCCTTCTGGAAGTGCACCGAATATTATGCTTTCGAATGCAGAGGTTTGTATAACGCTCAATGATGGTGGTTATCTCCAAATTACACTGGATACACTTTTCTTTCAGTGCCAGGAACATCATCTGGAGGAGCTCCTGACATACAGTACCAGTCAAAAGTTTGGAAACACAGACTCATTGATGGTTTTTAAAATGTATTTGTAGACATCAAAACTATGAAATAACACATGGAATCATGTAGTAACCAAAAGTGATAAACAAATCAATATATATTTTATATTCTTCAAAAACAGCCATCCTTTGCCTTGACAGCTTTGCACACTCTTGGCATCCTCTCAACCAGCTACACCTGGAATGTTCTTTAAGGAGTTCACACACATGCTGAGCACTTGTTGGCTGCTTTTCCTTCACTCTGCAGTCTAACTCATCCCAAACCATCTCAATTGGGTTGAGGTCAGGTGACTGTGGAGGCCAGGTTATCTGATGCAGCACTCCATCACTCTCCTTGGTCAAATAGCCCTTACACAGCCTGAAGGTGTGTTGGGTCATTGTCCTGTTGAAAAACAAATGATAGTCCCACTAAGCACAAACCAGATGGGATGGCGTATTGCTGCAGAATACTGTGGTAGCCATGCTGGTTAAGTGTGCCTTAATCTAAATACGTCACCAACAGCAAAGCACCTCCACACCCCCTCTTCCATGCTTCACGGTGGGAACCACACATTTGGAGATCATCCGTTCACCTTCTCTGCGTCTCACAAGACACGGCAGTTGGAACCAAAAATCAAATTTGGACTCAGACCAAATGAGACCAGCTCGTGTTTCTTGGCCCACGCAAGTCACTTCTTATTATTGATGTCCATTAGAAGTGGTTCTTTGCAGCAATTCGACCATGAAGGCCTGATTTCACGCAGTCTCCTATGAACAGTTGATGTTGAGATGTGTCTGTTACTTGAACTCTGAAGCATTTATTTGGGCTGCAATTTCAAAGGCTTGACATTATCCTCACGATTCCATGTGTTATTTCATAGTTTTGAAATAACACATTATACAATGCAGAAAATAGTCAAAATAAAGAAACTCTTGAATGAGTAGGTGTGTCCAAACTTTTGACTGGTACTTGTATATCATTTGTTGGCCTATCCCTCTATATTGGTACAAATCTTTTGACTGGTACTGCACTTTCAGGCAACATGGGTTGGGAGAAGGATGGACGCAATGGAAGAAAGCCAATGTTCCCCATAGGTACCGTATATCTTGTTTAACACAAATGACTATTATTGTTATTATTGATGACAGCATGCCCAAGGCCAATAACATGGTTGCTAATCCGCTTTATCTTTTTTTTTCCAGAATTATGGAACTGCTAAGATGCTGTCCTGCAAGACTTGGCGAAGACCAACAACAGAGTGGAGGACTGGCATGGAACATTTTTGGCAAATCTAGGTGCTACCCACCCCCACCAATTGGAAGTTCATCAAGGCATTGCAATGACAGCAGCAAAGAAGTGAAATGAGAATGGAGCAGCAACTTGCTGGCGTTTCTCCACCACAGCAAAGACCCCGCTACCGCAAGCAACAGAAGGATCTGAAGTCACTGGTTCAGGGGAACACCACAACTGAACAGCTGGAGTCTTAAAAGGCACTGCATGGTCAATCTGACTTCTGCATTGGCTGTGCAGCATTTACGGGGATACAGCCTCTGCAGAAGTCAGAGCATTCATACGTCTCGCGCTTATCAGATCAGCGCAGAGCTGTTGTCAAGGAAGTGAGTTTGTGTTTATACAGGCCTCACCTACCGTCAATCATCATCTCAATGCAGCGCTATATGAAGCCCTCCGCATTGTTACAAGATTTGTTTGGCGTACAGCATGCCCCCGGATGAATCAAATCATCACTACTGATCAGATTTTCAGATCAAGTATAAATTGGCTTTGACCCTGCATACAATCTCAAGTTGCAGTTGTGAATAATCCAAAATGAGCACATGAACACTTAAACCCTTTCAATGACTCAAATCCTTATTGAACCAGAACATTAAGCACATTCTTGGAAAATGTGTTTCTGAACTTTTTTGTTTTCATGGCACTGCATGGTCATGTAGCCTAATCTGTATTTTTTGGTTAATTGAAAATAAATGCTTTAGGCATACTTGTCTTTGCCCCATCATTTTTTGTATTCTGCTAAGCTTTTTTTGTTGATAAAGAAAGGTTTTATAGCAAACGGTTGGTGTTAATGGATAGTGTAAAAACTAGATCAAATGAAAATATTATTTAAAACTAAAATACATTGTAGAAACTAGATATTGGTTGTTTTTAGCTGTCAGCCTTTATTTAATCATATGAACGAATGTACATACAAATTGTGTAGCCATACATATATTCTGCCCACATGAAAAAATGTATATACACACAATTTGTAGCCATACATGATTTAATGAAAAGCAGTATACACATTTAATAACAGACTAATATACTTCATGAGGCAATAGTTAACATACACAACATTGTTTCACATTTATCAACTTACTCAAACAATCATGCAATAGGCTACAGCTGGCTTCACAGCTTCCCAAGCACAGCTTCTTGGAGAAACTTGACTTATCAGATGGAGGAAAAGGTAGAGGAAGAAGTTTGCTTATTCTGCAGTGCTTGTGGTAAAATATGATGTGTTGTGGCAGTGCTTCACAGTAGAATAAAGTGGAGTAGAGTTCAGTACAGTCAGGCTGCAATTGAATGTGAGGTTGGGCTGGTGCAGTACACAGTTCAGGGGTCGACATTAAAATTCTTGTCCGCCTGCACGGGGCAAAAATTATTTATTTTTTAATTGTCAGACAAGTAGATCATAGATTTAAGTTATCCATTCGGACAAGTAAAATTAATAACACATAAATCACAATATCAAACAATTCGGCTACTCCGATCAGAATTGCCTCAGTGTCCTCCGGATGCACATTTTTAGTCACCTTTTCGGTCTATGGTGTTGCAGAGTATTTTTTATTTTTGGACAAGTGGCTTGAGCTTTAAATGACAAGTAAAAAAAAATCTGTCCCACTAGTCCAAAAGACAAGTAGCCAAAAAAGTTAATGTCAAGCCCTGCAGTAGACCACACTAGAATGTACTGAACTAAACCCTTACTTGTCTGTACTGAACTGTATTTTACGCTATTGTTCTGTATTTTTTGCACTCTACTGAGTTCTACTGTGCTATAATTTGATGTCCAAACTTGTGAAACAGAGGTCTGTGATTGGTTCAGATTTGGTTCAGACAAACCAAATTTGATTTTGTTTGGCAGCGGAGATCATTAAAATAATTGGATCCAAGATGCCGTAGCAGTAGGACACGTGTCTTTGTCTTATCCCGTGTAAATAGCCGGTCTTTTCGTATATACAGTGCCTTGCGAAAGTATTCGGCCCCCTTGAACTTTGCGACCTTTTGCCACATTTCAGGCTTCAAACAAAGATATAAAACTGTATTTTTTTGTGAAGAATCAACAACAAGTGGGACACAATCATGAAGTGTAACGACATTTATTGCATTTTTCTAACTTTTTTAACAAATCAAAAACTGAAAAATTGGGCGTGCAAAATTATTCAGCCCGCTTAAGTTAATACTTTGTAGCGCCACCTTTTGCTGCGATTACAGCTGTAAGTCGCTTGGGGTATGTCTATCAGTTTTGCACATCGAGAGACTGAAGTTTTTTCCCATTCCTCCTTGCAAAACAGCTCGAGCTCAGTGAGGTTGGATGGAGAGCATTTGTGAACAGCAGTTTTCAGTTCTTTCCACAGATTCTCGATTGGATTCAGGTCTGGACTTTGACTTGGCCATTCTAACACCTGGATATGTTTATTTTTTAACCATTCCATTGTAGATTTTGCTTTATGTTTTGGATCATTAACCTAGGCCCTGTAGCCCCCAGTTACAGTCCTATTCCCCAGACGCTATAATTTGTTGACTTCTGTAACAGTAAAAGCCTTGGTTTCATGCATGTTCACTAGAGGTCAGCCAATTAATTAGGGCCGAACTCAAGTTTTCATAACAATCGGTAATCGGCATTGTTGGACGCCGATTATGGCCGATTATATTGCAATCCACGAGGAGACTGCGTGGCAGGCTGACCACCTATTACGCGATTGCAGCAAGGAGCCAAGGTAAGTTGCTAGCTAGCATTAAACTTATCTTATAAAAAAAACAATCAATCTAAATATAATCACTAGTTAACTACACATGGTTGATTATATTACAAGTTTAACAATCTTGTCCTGCGTTGCATATAATCAATGCGGTGCCTGTTAATTTATCATCGAATCACAGCCTACTTTGCCAAACGGGTGATGATTTAACAAAAGCACATTCGCAAAAAAGCACAATCGTAGCACCAATGTACCTAACCATAAACATCAACGCTTTTCTTAAAATCAATACACAAGTTTATTTTTTTTAACCTGCATATTGAGTTAAAAAAATTCATGTTAGCAGGCAATATTAACTATGGAAATTGTGTCACTTCTCTTGCGTTCAGTGTAAGCAGAGTCAGGGTATATGCAGCAGTTTGGGCTGCCTGGCTCGTTGCGAACTGTGTGAACCATTTCTTCCTAACAAAAACAGTAATTAATTAGACTTAGGGTTGCCACCCGTTTGATAAAATACGTAAAGGTTCCGTATTTCACTGAAAGAATAAACATTTTGTTTTCGAAATGATAGTTTTCCAGATTTAACCATATAATGACCTAAGGCTCGTATTTCTGTGTTTATTATATTATAATTAAGTCAATGGTTTGATAGAGCATTCTGACTCAGCGGTGTTGGGCAGCAGTAGGCAAGTAAGGATTAATACAAATAGCACTTTCCTGTGTTTGCCAGCAGCTCTTCGCAATGCTTGAATCACAGCGCTGTTTATGACTTTAAGTCTATCAACTCCTGAGATTAGGCTGGCAATACTAGTGCCTATAAGAACATCCAATAGTCAAAGGTATATGAAATCCAAATGGTGTAGACAGAAATAGTCCTTTAAATTCCTATAATAACTACAACCTAAAACTTATTAACTGGGAATATTGAAGACTCATGTTAAAAGGAACCACCAGCTTTTCATATGTTCTCATGTTCTGAACAAGGAAGTTAAATGTTAGCTTTTTTACATGGCACATGATGTCCTAGCCGTGTCTGAATCCTGGCTTAGGAAGGCCAACACAAATTCTGAAATTTCCATCCCCAACTACAACATTTTCCGACAAGATAGAACTGCCAAAGGGGGTGGAGTTGCAATCTACTGCAAAGATGGCATGACAGAACTCTGCAGGCTATCCAGGTCTGTGCCCAAACAGTTCAAGCTTCTACTTTTAAAAATCCACCTTTCCAGAAATAAGTCTCACTGTTGCTGCTTGTTATAGACCCACCTCAGCCCCCAGCTGTGCCCTGGACACCATATGTGAATTAATTGCCCCCCAGTTATCTTCAGAGCTTGTACAGTGGGGCAAAAAAAGTATTTAGTCAGCCACCAATTGTGCAAGTTCTCCCACTTAAAAAGATGAGAGGCCTGTAATTTGTAATTTTCATCATAGGTACACTTCAACTATGACAAACAAAATGACAAAAAAAATCCAGAAAATCACATTGTAGGATTGTTTATGAATATATTTGTTCTGGTACACTAAAGTCCGTGGAGAATAAGAGCACATCCTCCCAGCTACCCACTGCCCTGAGGCTAGGAAACACTGTCACCACTGATAAATCTACGATAATCAAATGTTTCTACGGCTGGCCATGCATTCCACCTGGCTACCCCTACCCTGGTCAACAGCTCTGAAACCCCCACAGCAACTTGCCCAAGCCTCCCCATTTTTCCTTCACCCAAATCCAGATAGCTGATGTTCTGAAAGGGCTGCAAAATCTGGACCCCTACCCCTAAGCAAATTGGGTGTAGTCTATAACAGATATTTCCGTTTTGTCACCAAATTCTCATATAGTACCCACCACTGCGACCTGTATGCTCTCGTTGGCTGGCCCTCGCGTCATATTCATCGCCAAACCCACTGACTCCAGGTCATCTATAAAAGTATTTGCTAGGTAAAGCTAGGTATCTCAGCTCACTGGTCACCATAGCAGCAAACATCCATAGCACACGCTCCAGCAGGTATATTTCACTGGTCATCCCCAAAGCCAACTCCTCCTTTGGCCACCTTTCCTTCCAGTACTCTGCTGCCAATGACTGGATTGAATTGCATTTTTTTTTCATCTCTGAAGCTGGATCTCATATCTCCCTCACTAACTTTAAATATCAGCTGTCAGAGCAGCTTGCACCTGTACACAACCCATCTGTAAATAGCCCACCCAACTACCTCAACCCAATATTGCTTTTGTTTTTTTTGCTCCTTTGCACCCCAGTATCTCTACTTGCACATTCATCTTCTGCACATTATCACTCCAGTGTTAAATTACTAAATTGTAATTATTTTGCCACTGTGGCCTATGTATTGCCTTACCTCCCTAATCTTACTACATTTGCACACACTGTACATATATTTTTCTATTATATTATTGACTGTACTTTTGTTTATCTCATGTGTAACTCTGTTGGTCTATGAGCTTGCGATTTTAAACAATCCATAGAAGAAGAAAAAAAGCTAATTATTCTCAAATCCTCTGTGGCTGTGATGATTTCTGGCAAAGTATTTTGAATGGTTTAATTAGTTCTGTACAGACAGGAGTAATTATATAATATGCCATTTCTCTCCTGTTCTTTTGGTTTCTATATAAACTTTATTTTGTTGTCCAGAAGCCATGGGAACAATCCTAGTCATATTAGCAACCTATCCAGTTGTTGCATCTTTAGATTCCTCCTCTTTCTAAGTTTAATCTCTGTCTCATATGGAACCGCTATCAGGTGTGCTGTTTAGAATGGTGTTTTCAAATTAATTGCATTTTGACAAATGTTTGAAAATTATGTGTTATTGGCTGCTTCATTACATGAGTTGCATGTTCTGTTAAAATGCCTTACCATAATCTAAATGTGATTTATGTCATTCTGATCACCATGGGTAGACTCCCAAATGGGTTACGCACCCAACGCATAAGCGTCCGGTAAATTTCTCAAATGGCCGGTCAATTAAAATTTTACCGATCACGTTGTCCGGCCCCACATTTTCAGAACGGAAACCCTGATTCATATCCATCCACGTTTCACCTAATCAACTGATCATCAAGCCCTGCCTTAATAAATCAGTACATGAACTGCACATTCTGTGTAGGACCCCAGGGCCAAGTTTGAAGAACACTGGACTTGTCCACTATTACCCAGACCAGGTGGGGGTCTCTCTTGCATAATATTTAATCCATGCAGCACAAACCTGGGTTAACAGAGGGGGGAAAGCGCTGTGACTGTCAACATATTGTAGCAAAGGGAGGGAACAGGAAGCAAACCCGGGTCTCCGGCGTGAAAATTATAGCGCCAATACGATTAACCCTATTAATTGTAACGTGGCTCATATAGTGAGGCTGGCTCCACTGCCCCCTCCAAACGGGAAGGACATTTTCCATGCTTCGACTTTCTTTTAAGCCCCTTCACACGTCCACCCATGCATTCAAATGACCTCACGGTACCATCCCACTTCGGACACCAGTGTAACTAACGGAGGGCGTGGGAAGCAAACTCAGGTCTCCAGTGTGAAAGGCTGACACCCTGCGCCAATAAGGTTTACCCATAATAGGGACTTGTATAACATGGCTCATTTAGCGAGGATCGCTAAAATATGCTTAGCTAGTTAACGTTAGTTAGTTGGACTAGCTTGCCCAGCTGATTCAGTTGGGAGGACATTTGGGTACCTTACCACAACATACAGGATACAAATTGGAGGTTTTAGGTTCCAGTTCGAGTTAGCTGTCAGACTCGAACAGGAAACTGACAGTGTATATGAATTATCATGACTTGTCACTTTACCTCGTTGTTTATGAGCATCTCCGCTCTAGGATCCGTGTGAGAGAGTCTGGGTATCGGTCTGGTCTGGAAAGGATACTTTCGAAGTTGATATTCGCTCCAGATAGGACTGTGGACCTTCGAGAATGCTGCGGCACCGCCTTCGCTCGCCTTCGGATCATTCTCGACTGTTGCCATGCCCGTGTACCGAACCCAAGATTGCCCCTCGCCCACTATCAAAAGATGTTCCCTTAACTCGATATACGGGAACTATGCCGTATACTAGGTGTGTGCTCAAAACATTGCTGTACAGAATTAGTCTGTTTCCTTTCTGATCGAAGAAACGCCGAGTCTACAAGTATCGTCAGCAACACTAAAAAAAGTACTTCCGGTTCACAGAATTTCGGAAATTAAAAAATAAAAGTCCCCCACGTAATAGTAGGAAAGTGTCAGACTATTTATTCATAATCAGATGCAATATTAGCATGTAAATCACGGTGGGGCAACCCTCCCACAACACAACACTAAACAATACATTGATTGCACTATAACAGTGACAAACAGTGCCCATAAACTATTAGGGCCTACATAAAGCTTTTCCAACAGCAGAGCTATCCTTTCCACACCATGGAGTGAATCCTTACCATCGCTACACCTGGCTATCAGTAGAGCCTTGTCTGGCAGGCGAAACAGTTCATTAAATCCTCATTTACTGCCTTTTTTAAAACCACAGCTGATATTGATGACGAGCTTTAACAGATGTGGTTACTACTGACTCCTTGTGGATTTGTGAAAAGTTGATAAGAACTACATTCTCCTTCAATAATAACAAACTGAAAAAATAGTTTTGAGTTTTGAACCATTCACAAACATTATTACATTGATGTTCAGTAAATTCATAATGTTTATTCATATATCATTAACACTTAGCTCTAAGTATAAGCAAGTGCAAGCAAACGTGTAGTGACAATTCGTTCAGCACTTTCAAAGTTGACATCAACAGAAATTCAGATAGATGTTAGTTCAGATAAATTCAGCAAGAGGTTTTTGACACCTTAACTTTACTCTTCTTTAAGTCGAGAGAGAGAGAGAGAGAGAGAGAGAGAGAGAGAGAGAGAGAGAGAGAGAGAGAGAGAGAAAGAGAGAGAGAGAGAGACTTGGTTAGCCTACAATTTGAAGTATTTTATTAGCCTTAAGTGGCCAAAAAAGGAAGGATAATACAATCATGAGGATCCACTTTTATATACAATATACTGACGCACAGGGCATTCATTTCACCTTATTGTCACTAGCAATAGAATTTATAAATGTGTCACAGTCATACAGGTATGCTAGTCCATCATTGTTTTTTATTGTGTCTTTGAAGCAGTTGGCTTCTTAACTAATCACCTGCTAGTAATGAGCAGCAGGTAGCTTGGCAGGTAGGAGTGTTGGGCCACTAACTGGAAGGTTGCTGGTTTGAATCCCCCAGGTGACAAGGTAAAAATCTGGTGTTCTTCCCCTGGGTAAGGCAGTTAACCCACTGTTTCCCAGGTGCTGATGTCATTTCAGGCAGCCCCCTGCACCTCTCTGATTTAGAGGGGTTGGGTTAAATGTGGAAGATGCATTCAGTTGTACAACTGCCTAGGTATCTCCCTTTCCTTATTGGTATTTGGCACCTCCATTAACAAGATTGCATGAAAGTTGTGTATGGAATTGATAAGCAACAACATGAAAAGTATTCACTTGATTTGTTTCTTCAACTGATATTCCACACAAAAACAGCCAATTCATTTATTAGAATTAATATAACATGCATAATTAAATGTGGGCATTACAAGAAAGACAGAGTAATAACCAGGAGGCTGTTTGACACAGCCCCCCTGAAAAACGTAACATATTGGGGTAAGGAGAACCCTGAAAAACATAACATATTGGGGTTAGTAGAACCCTAAAAAAACATATTGGGGCTTGTAGAACCATGAAAAACATAACATATTGGGGTTAGTAGAACCCTGAAAAACATAACATATTGGGGTTAGTAGAACCCTAAAAAAATGAAACATATTGGGGCTTGTAGAACCATGAAAAACATAACATATTGGGGCTAGTAGAACCCTGAAAAAAACAGAACATATTGGGGTTAGTAGAACCCCAGCTGAGTATTTTCCACCCCAGTTTATTTGAGACAGGTAGTAAGGTTTTCTCTTTACCAGTTTGTGGTCTTAAAATGGCAAAACTATAAAATCACATGAATATTTTTATTTTATTTTATTTAAACTTTATTTAACCAGGTAGGCTAGTTGAGAACAAGTTCTCATTTACAACTGCGACCTGGCCAAGATAAAGCATAGCAGTGTGAACAGACAGCAACACAGAGTTACACATGGAGTAAACAATAAACAAGTCAATAACACAGTAGAAAAAAAAGGAAAAAGAAAAAAAGAGTCTATACATGTAGACATTGTGTACAAAAGGCATGAGGAGGTAGGCGAATAATTACAATTTAGCAGATTAACACTGGAGTGATAAATGATCAGATGGTCATGTGCAGGTAGAGATACTGGTGTGCAAAAGAGCAGAAAAGTAAATAAATAAAAACAGTATGGGGATGAGTTAGGTAAATTGGGTGGGCTATTTACCGATGGACTGTGTAAAGCTGCAGCGATCGGTTAGCTGCTCAGATAGCAGATGTTTAAAGTTGGTGCGGGAGATAAAAGTCTCCAACTTCAACGATTTTTGCAATTCGTTCCAGTCATAGGTAGCAGAGAACTGGAAGGAAAGGTGGCCAAATGAGGTGTTGGCTTTAGGGATGATCAGTTAGATACACCTGCTGGAGCGCGTGCTACGGGTGGGTGTTGCCATCGTGACCAGTGAACTGAGATAAGGCGGAGCTTTACCGAGCATGGACTTGTAGATGACCTGGAGCCAGTGGGTCTGGCGACGAATATGTAGCGAGGGCCAGCCGACTAGAGCATACAGGTCGCAGTGGTGGGTGGTATAAGGTGCTTTAGTAACAAAACAGATGGCACTGTGATAAACTGCATCCAGTTTGCTGAGTAAAGTATCGGAAGCTATTTTGTAGATGACATCGCCGAAGTCGAAGATCGGTAGGATAGTCAGTTTTACTAGGGTAAGTTTGGCGGCGTGAGTGAAGGAGTCTTTGTTGCTAAATAGAAAGCCGATTCTAGATTTGATTTTGGATTGGAGATGTTTAATATGAGTCTGGAAGGAGAGTTTACAGTCTAGCCAGACATCTAGGTATTTATAGTTGACCACATATTCTAGGTCGGAACCGTCCAGGGTGGTGATGCTAGTCGGGCGGGCGGGTGCGGGCAGCGAACGGTTGAAAAGCATGCATTTGGTTTTACTAGCGTTTAAGAGCATTTGGAGGCCACAGAAGGAGTGTTGTATGGCATTGAAGCTCGTTTGGAGGTTAGATAGCACAGTATCCAAGGAAGGGCCAGAAGTATACAGAATGGTGTCGTCTGCGTAGAGGTGGATAAGGGAATTGCCCGCAGCAAGAGCAACATCATTGATATATACAGAGAAAAGAGTTGGCCCGAGAATTGAACCCTGTGGCACCCCCATAGAGACTGCCAGAGGACCGGACAACATGCCCTCCGATTTGACACACTGAACTCTGTCTGTAAAGTAGTTGGTGAACCAGGCAAGGCAGTCATTAGAAAAACCGAGGCTACTGAGTCTGCCGATAAGAATATGGTGATTGACATAGTCGAAAGCCTTAGCCAGGTCGATGAAGACGGCTGCACAGTACTGTCTTTTATCTATGGTGGTTATGATATCGTTTAGTACCTTGAGCGTGGCTGAGGTGCACCCATGACCGACTCGGAAACCAGATTGCACAGCGGAGAAGGTACGGTGGGATTCGAGATGGTCAGTGATCTGTTTGTTGACTTGGCAATTTCGAAGACCTTAGATAGGCAGGGCGAGATGGATATGGGTCTGTAACAGTTTGGGTCCAGGGTGTCTCCCCCTTTGAAGAGGGGGATGACCGCAGCAGCTTTCCAGTCCTTGGGGATCTCAGACGATATGAAAGAGAGGTTGAACAGGCTGGTAATAGGGGTTGCGACAATGGCAGCGGATAGTTTCAGAAATAGAGGGTCCAGATTGTCAAGCCCAGCTGATTTGTACAGGTCCAGGTTTTGCAGCTCTTTCAGAACATCTGCTATCTGGATTTGGGTAAAGGAGAAGCTGGGGAGGCTTGGGCGAGTAGCTGCGGGGGGGGCGGAGCTGTTGGCCGAGGTTGGAGTAGCCAGGAGGAAGACATGGCCAGCCGTTGAGAAATGCTTGTTGAAGTTTTCGATTATCATGGATTTATCGGTGGTGACGGTGTTACCTAGCCTCAGTGCAGTGGGCAGCTGGGAGAAGGTGCTCTTGTTCTCCATGGACTTTACAGTGTCCCAGAACTTTTTGGAGTTAGAGCTACAGGATGCAAATTTCTGCTTGAAAAAGCTGGCCTTTGCTTTCCTGACTGACTGCGTGTATTGGTTCCTGACTTCCCTGAACATTTGCATATCGCGGGGACTATTCGACTATTCGAATATGCTTTTGGGCCACATATTTGCCACATATTTGGAGATAGGCTGAGAGTGGCAACATAACATACCAAAAGTGTAGCTGTCCACGGTGCTGATATGTGTCTCATTGTTCAAATGTCAGCATAAAGCTTCCTATGACTTAGCTTTTTGTTCAAACTCACCGGTTTTGTAAGGACTCAAGTGAGCAGACTGAACCCTGGCTTTATGGACACACAATTGATCACTTTTCCTTTACAGTGCTATTTATGTACCATGTAGTGTCCAGGCACTACATGTTTGACCAAAGTAAAAGTCCAGCAACACTTCATATGACCTAGCTTCTTTTTCAAACTCCTCTAATTTGTATTTTAGGGACTCTAATGAGTAGACTGATCCTGGTTTAATGGACACACAGTCAATAGTTTTTCCTGTACCGTGCAATTCTTTGCAATTAAACAAAAATACAGTAAGACTTTACTTAAACATAACAATTGAATATGTTTTACCAGTAGGCTATTATTGTGATCTTGACATTTATCTACTTAAGCTCCAACCATTTCTCAATGTGCTCAACCTTATAATGTTATGTATCTTATGTAAAGTAGTGATTTAGTTTAGATTTCCCCCAATGTAGTTATACATATTTTTGGCTTTACATCATTTTATGCACTATGCACTAAGCAAATGTGCAAAATAAGATTGGATTTCGTATAAACACAGTGGTTACCCGGGACCTTTATTTTGAAGGCAAAATTCCAAAACCGGAAGTCTTAATGTCGATAGGATCCAGCTAGTGTTGCTGCATAAAACCCAACGGGAAATACCGAGCTAAGTGTCCTACCTGGAATGTGAGGACCGCGACATCTAGTGTACTAAATTATGAACTCCTATTGAGCAACTTTGCACACATCCATCAGATGGCGTCAGAGTACTAAACTCAGCAACAACAAAAAACGTCCCTTTTTCAGGACCCTGTCTTTCAAAGATAATTCGTAAAAATCCAAATAACTTCACAGATCTTCATTGTAAAGGGTTTAAACACTGTTTCCCATGCGTATTCAATGAATCATAATGAACCATAAACAATTAATGAACATGCACCTGTGGAACGGTCGTTAAGACACTAAGAGCTTACAGACGATAGGCAATTAAGGTCACAGTTATGAAAACTTAGGATACTAAAGAGGCCTTTCTACTGACTCTGAAAAACACCAAAAGAAAGATGCCCAGGGTCCCTGCTAATCTGGGTGATCGTGCCTTAGGCATGCTGCAAGGAGGCATGAGGCGGGGAGACAGGACGGACAGCTGATCGTCCTCGCAGTGGCAGACCACATGTAACAACACCTGCATAGGGGTACATCCGAACATCACACCTGCGGTACAGGTACAGGATGGCAACAACAACTACCCGAGTTACACCAGGAATGCACAATCCCTCCATCAGTGCTCAGACTGTCCGCAATAGGCTGAGAGAGGCTGGACTGAGGGCTTGTAGGCCTGTTTTAAGGCAGGTCCTCACCAGACATCACTGGCAACATGTTCTGCCATGGCCAGCAAAGAGCCCGGATCTCAATCCCATTGAGCACATCTGGGACCTGTTGGATCGGAAGGTGATATCTAGGGCCATTCCCCCCAGAAATGTCTGGGAACTTGCAGGTGCCTTGGTGGAAGAGTGGGGTAACATCTCACAGCAAGAACTGGCGAATCTGGTGCAGTCCATGAGGAGGAGATGCACTGCAGTACTTAATGCAGCTGGTGGCCACACCAGATACTGACTGTTACTTTTGATTTTGATCCCCCCTTTGTTCAGGGACACATTATTCAAATTTAGTTAGTCACATGTCTGTGGAACTTCTTCAGTTTATGTCTCAGTTGTTGAATCTTATGTTCATACAAATATTTACACATGTTAAGTTTGCTGAAAATAAATGCAGTTGACAGTGAGGGATCGTTTCTGTTTTTGCTGAGCTTATTTGATTCGAATGAAAACTCTCAGAAAAAAATATATTGCTCAGGTTATTGACAGACAGTCACAGTGGGTCCAAAAAATGGTGAATTAAATTCACTTGAAATCTTGAAATGAGAGACACCCATGAAATGATGTAGAAATAACATCAATTATGTATCCATGCCCATCTCTCTGTGTATGTGTTGTGCAAGGTTGAACAGATCAACTATGTTTTTTTTAAATGCTATTTTTGTGTGTTGAAGGCAAACACTTGTAGCACACATCTTGATATAAGAGTAATCCAATATGTAATCCGATGTTGAATGTAACTTTAATCTGCTTAGACATTTTTCAATAGTGATCTTGTTTGATTATAGTTAGGCCTACTTCATTTTTGTAATTTTATTACATAACCATTGTTACATGTAATATGTTAGTACCCAAAACTGTGTGTCTGTGTGTCGTCTGTGCGTGTATGTGTGTCGGACAGTTTCTGTACCATTTGTACCAACCACTTTAAAGGCCCACTCTGTTATAGTTAGGGATTGGGGAGTTTAATAATTATTTTGCCATAAATAACATTTTATATTTTATACTGTAAATCTTGCAGTTATATAATCTCCTCCCCTCTCATCTCTTCTCCTCTCTTCTCATTTTCTCTCCTCTCCTCTCCTTTTCCTTCTCCTTCATTGTCCGTCTATCAGCATCATTCAAGCCCCGGGACTGATGACGGCCTCCTGGTGTGTTCCCATGCTCAGTGTTTCCTGCTCCGAGCAGGGAGCTGAGCTGATCCCTCTGATGCATATTCTCTTCCTATTCTCCCCACAGATCTCCACAGTAAATGGATTGACTGGCATCCCTGCTGTGTTGAGACAGGGGCTCACATCTCTATCCTGCTGATACCCCACAGTATTCTGCTCCGCTCTACTCCCCGGCCAGACAGACAGTAGATAACTGATGGGGAAATCAGTTGATTTAGAATAGATATGCAATTTGTAGCAGCAACATTACTGTGTGTGTGGGGTGAGGGGGGGTAATATTAATATTACAAGATCGCTTTTATTACAATACTTTTTATTATAAGGCTAATTTACTGTATATTCAACTCAACAATAGTAGAACAGAAACTGAAAAATGTAGTAGCAATAATAGTTATTAAACCATTCTTCTCATGGGATCCCTCGATGGTCTCCCTCTTGTCTCCTGGCCTCTCTTCTCCTCTGTTTGTCTTTGCTCTCTCTCTCTCACACACATCCATAGTGACCCTGGCCCCTCTAGGTGTTGTGTGTCCAGATCCACTAAGCCTACAATCCTATTAGTTAGGGATTCCAGGAGGCATTAAATTTAATTTTCCTATTTTCCATGCTTGTATCATCACTTGAGTGAATTAGAGTCATTCTTGTCCTGTTATCTATCTGTTATTCTTCATCCGATTGAGACTGATACAACGGCCGTAAGACATTACAGATCAATGTTAAAGGAATGTTTTGTTTAACTCATCTTTTTAGGTATAGTTTGACTAAACAAAACTGTAGAATTTTTCCTGTCACGTTGTAATCAGATTTCCAGCAGAAGTTCCAAGACAGATACATTCTAGAATGAATCCTAATTAAAATGCTATTGTCATGGAATATCTGAAACCATCATGGAAGACAGTTTGCTGATCACATGACATCTCTGTCTCTGTTCTCTATCTGTCCCTCCGCTTCCAGTGACACCAGAACTACAGAATAGATTGACCCTCCAGGCAGTGAGAGAGAGTGGATCTTTAATCGCTCCCTCTTCCTTGGCAGTGTCACCTCTACCTCTCCGCCACCTCGGACTCATACCTCAGAGAAAACTGGACCTGGCAGGACCAGCCCCCCCACCCTGACCCTCGGAGCATTGAACGGAGAGGAGACGGAAGTTCAGGCCCCAAGGTTAGAGGTCGTGTCACTTTCCGGAGGGAGATCTGTTGTGTGTGTGAACCATGTTTCACGCTGCGTCCTGCATTTGAAACATAGGTGTTGGTGTGTGTGTGTGTGTGTGTGTGTGTGTGTGTGTGTGTGTGTGTGTGTGTGTGTGTGTGTGTGTGTGTGTGTGTGTGTGTGTGTGTGTGTGTGTGTGTGTGTGTGTGTGTGTGTGTGTGTGTGTGTGTGTGTGTGTGTGTGTGTGTGTGTGTGTGTGTGTGTGTGTGTGTGTGTGTGTACATGTTGTACTATACTTGGGAGTACCAGAAGGGTTAGGGGTTAGGGAAAATAGAAGTTTGGATGGGAATCAATTGTTGGTCCCCAAAAAGTCCTCACAAGTATAATACAGTTTTTACAATCACTTTGGCACTAATTTCGGAACCTTGATGTCATTTTTCAAAACTCTAGACACAAAATTCACAACCAATGATCAAAATGCAAATTTTTCACAACTAACACTTTTTACAATTGCTTGGATACAATACACATAAAGCTAAGATCATTTGTTCATTGAACTAAAATCGCCTGTTCAAAATGACACAACTTAACATCAAAATACAACCATTTCAAAATACAATTCACACATTACATCTGAGATAACTGTCTATTCATTATATTACAATGATCTAACTATAAATTGATACAACTGCTCAAAATGATAAGTAACTGTTGCATTACTCTTAATGCATAGTTTTATGGAAACTGACACAATATTCCATGTTTTAGATCATGAAAGTTTCAGGATAACGAGATCCATTGACACCAATTACCGTGGAATATGAACCAATTGGACTGACTACATTATCTATGGCTGTAATATTTCATCATCATATGGCTGTAATATTTCATCATCATCAAAATCTTTGGAGGGAGCTGAAAGTCTGTATTGCCCAGCGACAGCCCCGAAACCTGAAGGATCTGGAGAAGGTATATATGGAGGAGTGGGTCATAATCCCTGTTGCAGTGTGTGCAAACCTGGTCAAGAACTACAGGAAACGTATGATCTCTGTAATTGTAAACAAAGGTTTCTGTACCAAATATTAAGTTCTGCTTCTCTGATGTATCAAATACTTATCTCATGCAATAAAATGCTAATTAATTACTTAAAAATCATACAATGTGATTTTCTGGATTTTTGTTTTAGAGTCCGTCTCTCACAGTTGAAGTGTACCTATAATAAAAATGACAGACCTCTACATGCTTTGTAAGTAGGAAAACCTGCAAAATCGGCAGTGTATCAAATACTTGTTCTCTCCACTGTATGTTGTGATTTTATTGTATTTCATCAATAAATTTCATATTTTGTTCAATGATTCCACTGTGTCTGTAGTATTCTCTCTATTAGTCCTTTTACAGTGGTGTATTTACGTGTAGTAGCATAATGAAACATGGGTCACATATTTAGTACAACAATATTTAATGATTGTACGAACAACTACACAGTAAAACTATCAGTATCTTGTGTGTGGGTGATCTAAATGAATGTTCCTATGGTATTTCATGATACATTTGTTATTTTAACCAATGATCCTGCAAGTGCAAGGTTTCTTTAAAGATACGAATGCACAATGCAATGTTTTGAACATTGGACAGCCTGTGTTACAAGTGATGACCGTTTTGAGTTTTGGGTCTAGAGTTTTGAAAAATGACCACAAGGTTCTGAAATTAATACCAAAGTGATTGTAAAAAACTGTAAGACACAGCTGTGTGTGTGTGTGTGTGTGTGTGTGTGTGTGTGTGTGTGTGTGTGTGTGTGTGTGTGTGTGTGTGTGTGTGTGTGTGTGTGTGTGTGTGTGTGTGTGTGTGTGTGTGTGTGTGTGTGTGTGTGTGTGTGTGTGTGTGTGTGCTTGCATGCGTGTGAGAGAGTGAGTGAGAGAGTGAGAGAGTGAGTGAGAGAGTGAGAGAGTGAGAGAGTGAGAGAGTGAGAGAGTGAGAGAGTGAGTGAGTGAGTGAGTGAGTGAGTGAGTGAGTGAGTGAGTGAGTGAGTGAGTGAGTGAGTGAGTGAGTGAGTGAGTGAGTGAGTGAGTGAGTGAGTGAGTGAGTGAGTGAGTGAGTGAGAGAGAGAGAGAGAGAGAGAGAGAGAGAGAGAGAGAGAGAGAGAGAGAGAGAGAGAGAGAGAGAGAGAGAGAGAGAGAGAGAGAGCCAACCATGGCCATATGATATCCCAACTTAAGTTACACCACCCAATAGAACGTTTCCCTGAGCATTTCTATGTATAATGTATTGCTTCACGTAAAGTTCCTTAACTTCTTAATGCAGTATCAACAGTATTTCTTCTATAGACATCCATAGAAGCAGACTCATGTTCAAACACTGCACATGATTAGGTACAGTGTGAAGCAAGGTTGAGAGGGTCAGCCAGTGCAGTACTATTTTACAGCTGTAGGCTTTACGTCTCTGAGGTGGTCCTAGTCCAGAAGTACACCAGAGTCATGTGTGTGCGCCTATGTGTGTGCACGTGTGTGTGTGCTTGCGTGTGAGCGTGCGTATTGTGTCTGTGCATGCGTGTGTGTCTGTGTGTGTGTGTGTGTGCGTGCATATGTGCATGTGTGTCTGTTTTGTGTGCGAGCGTGTGTATTGTGTCTGTGCGTGCGTGCGTGTGTGTGTGTGTGTGTGTGTGTGTGAACCTGGAGACCAAGAGGATCTAAACTAAAGGCTCCCCAGGTTCAGATTTATCAAGCATGGAATTATCTTTGACCAGATCAAGCCTGTTTGAAGAACAGGATTAGTCCACTGTTTTAAATCACTCCTCTTTCATCTCTTCCCCCCCGAGCACAATCGCTTCTGACTGAACGGTGTAGAACAGTGGTGTCAAACTCATTCCATGGAGGGCAGAGTGTCTGCTGTATTTTTATTTACTTGTGTCCAATTAAGACCTCGACAACCACATGTGGGGAGTTCCTAACTAATCAGTGGCCTTAATTGATCAATCAAGTACAAGGAAGAAGTGAAAACCCGTAAACACTCAGCCCTCAATGGAATGAGTTTGACACATGTTGTGTAGATGGTGTCACAGGTGTACCTGACGGTTGAGGTGTTAAACTGCTAAACGTGTTCGGTTGGGTCAGCTGCTGTGTGGGGTTTTCATTCCTCGCACAGTTCCACTTCCACAGGCAGTGTGCTGTCAGCAGGGCTGTGTTAATTAGGCACCAAATGGAAGAAAGCGGACTGAAACAAACAGGGACTACCTGTTTTTTTCCAATAAGAAAGGATCATTTTCACTTTCGGTTGCAAAACGTTTGAATACATTGTCCGCAGCATACCCTAACAACACAACCCATTTACAACATTTCCCACTGAGTGCCCTAATAAACACAATCCAGACCTTGTACTGGACCTCCATAACAATGATGATGACTCTGAGGGCCAAATCTTAACTTCAGATCAGCGAGTGTAACTGAGCCATTCCCTTAAAATCATGTATTTATGTCAATGGACACGCATTTCGCTACACTCACAACAACATCTGCTAAATATGTGTATGTGACAAATACAATTAGATTTGATGGGAGACTTGCACAAACATTCTCGTTATATGCCTTAGTGATTAGAGAGTTGCTCTGCAGAGCAGGCCACCCCCAGTTTGATCCAGCCAACAGGCTGAGTTTCTGATCATTATTTCATAAATAAGATGTGTTTCCTTGACACTTTATTGGCTAGAAAGACGAGGGTACAGAAATGAACTGCCTCTACTCTCGAATGGGCTTTTAATCTCCTCTTTCAAGTCTCATCTCATCTGTAGGGCCCCGTCGGGCCCCTGGAGGCCCCTGGGTCTGCCTGCCATGCGCTACTATCTGCCCCCGGCCCTGGCACCCTCTTTAGGCTACCACAGGTGGGGTGGTGGGTGGGTATCCACCCTGGCAAGCATTTGTTTATCATACCCACTTGTTGTGGGCACAATACTTGAACTAACTTGTATTGAGGGAACAGTGTGAATCTGTGCAAAGCCTTTTCCCAAAGCCCTTTTGAAGGCGGAGGTCCATTGAGTCGGTGGAGGAGGAGAGGGGATTAAGCAGCTCGGCAGTGGCGCATTTCCGAGAGGGCTGATTAGCTCGACGCTCATTGTTAAATCGAGCAAAGGAAGGCCCTAGAGGAGAGAAAGGATCCAAATAGGTGAGCCGAGGAGGCCGAGGGGGCCCAGGAATGAAACAGCCAGCAGGAAGCCACTGGCGAGCCCCCGGCGAAGGAAGGCAACACCACCAAGTTTTCCCAACAGTTTTTGTCCCAACTCACCACTCACTCCTAAGGAGGGGCAGCGTGAAAAAGGAGATTAGCATACAAAATTAGAGGCGGGGTGGTTGATTTTTAAAGATTTTTAAGGGCGACTTGTTTTGCTTCTTCGTGTTTCCCCCCCATCATGCACTCTGTCTGGACAAAGTTAATTAAACTAGTATTAAACTGTAAAGAAAGTTCTGAGTTCCAGGGCGTTAGGAGAGGCTCTTAGAGGATTAGACGGACGAGGGGCAGAAAGAAAGGGGAGGTATTTGTCAAGGCGAAAGGCGTGAAGGAAGGAAGAGTATAATGAAAAGTTTTCTCTTGTTGTTACTTTGGCCCGAGGGTTATCGGATCCCCAAGTGAACAATAAAAAGAGCCTCAGGTTGTGTTGTACCACTGCTGAACATTGGTGTTTTATATGTCACACGGCGGGAATATAGGAAAGAATCGTGCATTCCATATC